>NC_092857.1:57686415-57751415 GCF_039878825.1 Excalfactoria chinensis | reverse complement strand
TAATACTATGGAATAATTTTGTGACTTTTTTTTACTGTTTGTAATTGTATAACCTGCACTTGCCTTCAGGAATTACGGGTGGCCAGAACAGCCGGAAGATACAAAGTATGCCAAGTATGCCAGCAGTACCACCCTTTACTTCAAGAAACACGACTGTAAAAATCCAGCTGGGATTACACATCAACCAGATGAAGATGCCTTGAATTTACTTTTTATCTCACATATGCATAACAATCCAATAAAATATGTTTAAATCCAATACATTCATTTGTGAAATCATCGAAAATGAATTCCAAATATTTGAAAATATAATCTTGGGCCACACTGACACAAGGTAAGAACTCAGGACCAAAATCCAGCCTGACTGAGAAGCATCATGGTTTAGAAATAGCAAAGTTTTTTCTTTTCACATGAATCTTCATAGACTTTACTTATTCAACTCTCAAAACTTATTTATGTTTTATATGAGAAAAAAAATTGATGGCTTTTTGCATGATCAGCACATTTCTTTTGTTCTTTGCCATCATATACAGTTGTGAGGACCTACCCTTGTAATGGAGATACTGATAACTTTACAGCTGTGCAGCAATGCACTCAAAATTCCTTTCTTGTTGTCAAGATTAAAAAGAATCTATGGATTGAAAAGGATATTGAAAATAATCTATAGAACTTATAGATTCTTTCTCTAGATAGAAGAACAAAAACCTAGGAAAAATGTGTTCAGGTCCCATCAAATCATGTGATGATATCCATTTTATCTATCTCTTCTTCAGTTCTCTGAATGCCTGCTATCCTGCATAGTATCTTCCCATTAATTAGCTGCATGATTTCACTTGACAGCTCCCATGGAATAGAAAGGAAAGGGAGGAAAAAGTTGTCCACTAGATCCCTTTTCCTATCATCTTATCCAAGGTGTCTTCTCTAGGTAATGGCCTTATTCAGTGATTGGTAGCTCATTCAGGCAGTGAAATGAAGACTAGACTTTTCAGTGCTCTAATCCTAGGAAAAATCCTTAATTGCTTTCTGCTTTTGAAAAGGATTTATAGAAATAAGAAACCTAGTAAGTGATGATCCAACTCTACCTTGTGTATATCAAATGACCAAATACACTTCAGACTGCTGTCACAAAATATTGTAGAAAAGGAGAAAAAAGATAAACATTTAAGTATTGGTTTTTTTTGTTTTTTGTTTTTTTTTTTTTTTTTTTTTTTTTTATTTTCTTCCCCTGACACTCAGGTGATTCTGATTCAAACTGTATTTTCATAGTTTACCAGATAGGAAAGAACAGTTCAAAGGTTGCCACATGCTTGCATAGTGCAAGTGTCTCCTGATGCACACTATCATTGGCCATACCAGATATTAAATATTCTCTATTTCCAATTTGAAGAGATAGATAATAACTCTTGAAAACAAAACATGACATGCAATTGCATGATGTTCAGTACAGTGCTCACTCTGCATTCATAATAGCACTTTGGTTACATAAACTCTGTAAGTTTCCAGAGAAATCCTGTCACATACAACATTAAACATTATTTACATTTAATTAGGCAAAATCAAATCCTGCAAGTTAGTTCATTAGATTTCTCCAAGGCCAGTTGTTTATGTAAGCACTGAATCATTAGTATGCAGATGCTTCCATAATTATAAGACTGTCAGATAAGAAACCTGCTGCCTCAGACAGATAAAGAAACTTAGAGATAGTCAAAGATAAAAACCCTGATTCAGCTCTACCGTGTTTTGAAAAATGTAGCCTGAAAATGCAGAATCACTCACAGATATAAACTGCACATGAATG
Source organism: Excalfactoria chinensis (assembly GCF_039878825.1). NCBI lineage: Eukaryota > Metazoa > Chordata > Aves > Galliformes > Phasianidae > Excalfactoria > Excalfactoria chinensis. The sequence continues at coordinate 57,749,617 of NC_092857.1, read as the reverse complement.
AAATACCAGATAGATTAAAAAACAAAACAAAACAAAACAAAACAAAACAAAAACCAAACAAACAAACCAAAAACAGATCTTTATTTTGATACAGCAACTCTGCAAGACATAGTGAAATTCAAGGCAGGGCCAGTATGGCCAGTATGTTCTTACAATTGTTTCTTATCATACCTTAATACTTCCCAGAACTACCAAATATGCGTGATGTAGTCCACAGTGAACTCCAGTACTCTAATGTGGTATAGTTTTGTCCAACTTCATTTTTTCCCCATAGTCTACCATACGTTTCAAAAGAGCAAAATGTTGTTGAGGACATAGAAGGGTAGAGACTAAAATGATTTTATGGGGTACATTATTTTCTACTGTTAGGGATACATGAAATGAAAAGGGTGAAGCTCTGGACTGACACAAGGAAGGGAAATTCTGACTCATTTGAAAATCCTTCTAGCTCAGAACAGGGGCTGACTTTGCCATTAAAACACCTTCCTTCACTGAAGAACTCTTCTCCTGCTCTTATTATATAAACAATCACCTTCTCATGCATTCCTAACCTCTGCTGCTACAATATTTTTTCACGTTAAGTAGCAAAAACATATCAGGTACCATTTCAACCTTTCGGTGACATAAAGGCATTCTGCTGAAATTCTGTTCTTTAAGTCTTATGTAATCAGGCTGGTATATTCATTAGTTTGACAAAATCCAAGCTTTACATATGCATTCATTACCTAAAGCAACTCCCATTTTCAGCAGTTTCAGCAGTTTCAGTGCTTCCTCATATTCATGCCAGTGTACTAGATCAAATTTTGTTTATATCTCATGAATGATCTATTGGCCTTTTTCACATTTTAAACACAATATGAGGACTTCAATCAGGAAAATACTGGCTAAATCAATAGTTCTTTTTCAATAGGTAATGGTCTTCAAAAATGTAGATTAGGTGCTGCTAGAGACGGAACAACATACAAAACAATAATAATGTGTGGTGAAAAATGATGTACCCTAATATACTATATTTGGTGTTGTGATGATGGCTCTTTAAGGTATGATTTAGAGGAAGGCAAAGAAGAGCTCAGGCAGAACGAGGTTATATTATACAGAGAGTCTGCAAGGATTAAATCTGGTTGGTTTAGCAGGGGACAGGAAAAACCTGACAAAGCAAAGTTACAAAAAAGGTAGACTAAGCTCTTCTGTGAGAACAGAATAATGCTCTCTGAAACTAGATAAAATTGAAAAGGAGTTATCTCATTAGGTGGTACACTGCCTATAGAACAAAATGACATTGAATGTTATTAAGATTTAGATGAACAACATTGGAAACTTATTTTGGGCTATGTTTGAGAATACCCACGGGTTAATAGTAGAATAGAGATTAATAGAGAAAAGATTATACGTATATTTTACATCTCTATAGCTTGAGGTATTAATATAAATACTAATAAAAATACTGTTTGCTGTAGTGGTGGCAAGTGTTGATCAGCTGTTTAAACATCATGTGCTGCTTAAATCCTTTATGCTGTTCCACAGCAGTATGACATCCTCTCTGGTTGTATGTCCCCATAACTGTATGTCCTTCCGAAACCTGCCTCTATTGATAATCAAGGAGCATAACACTCATCAAATACTCATTCCCCTTCGACTGCTAGGAATTTTTTTCTCTGTAGTAATTCTTATGTCTCCTTAGGCAAATTTTATGAAACACTGCAGGAGAGAGAATGGAGACTAGAATGAGAAACTCACCTAGATTATGCAGCAATTAGTGTATGAATTCTTATTCATTGGCACGTTCTCCCTCTTTTCTGTAGCCCAGTCTCTTAAATGTACAATTTAAACTTGGTCACAGAAAGAGGCTAGTGACTAATAAATTCTTAGACGCAAAAAGACCTGACAAATGATGCTGCATTCCTGTATACATTCAAGGTGAGCTTGAAAGGAGTCATGGACAGCTTGATCTAGTCAGTGGCAAACCCATCCAAGGCAGGCAGTTGGAACTGAATGGGCTTTATTGTTCCTTCCAACCCAGACCATACTATGATTCCAAGAATACTGAGAGATTTAGTGGTGGTAGCATGTTGAAGTACATTGGAGATAGAAATATTGAAATCTCAGGCAACTAATATATAGTGATTCAGAATACCAGACTGAGTATATGGGACCTGAGGCAGGGAGATGAAGCTGTGAAAATGTTCCTTCAAACATTTTCAGATGACAACATCAGATGTATTATGTCTGGCAGAACCACTGGCAAGCACAGAAACCTGTGGTGTGTTCGTAACTGTGCCATTAAGCAGATTCAACTGCAATTGGATGAGATGATGACTCAGGGCACATTCTCTCCAAATCTGTGGACATTATGAAGCTGAGATGCCTGCAGTCCCCTCATACTCCTTCAGCATTGCTGGTTTGCCTGAATTTGGGAGATCTGCAGCCATCCTGAGGGTTCATCACAGGGACAAATAGTGGGTTCAATCCTGTTGAACAGCCTCAATTTAAATGATGGAGCAGAATGTATCCAGTTGCCGTGACTTGGAAACCCCCAATTTCCCAGCTTCTTGCGAAACCTCTGCTAGAGCCAAAAGACCACCGTGACTCATCAAGAAATGTGGCAAAATGGCGTTTATTAGGAGTAATCAATACCTTATATACCTTACTACTTCGTCTACGCCCCCTAGGGCACACGTTTGAAATGCGCGCCAATGTACCTTACAGGGCTTGAGATGGAAGAGGCTGGATTACTATCACCGTCACATCCCGAAAAAGCCCCGCTACCGCCTATATGCTTGTACTACAAGGTTCAGCCTCGTTAGCATCTACAACATATCCTCAGCACATCACTGATGATTCTAAACTGGGAGGAATGGCTGATGCAGCAGAAGTCTGTGTAGTCATGTAATCTAGAGGAATGGTCTGAGGAGAACCTCATGGATTTTAACTATGGAAAGTGCAAAGTTCTATTCATGGAGAAGAACAGCTAGAGGTACCAGGGAATGTGGTGATACCACCTGAAAAGCAGCTCTGCAGGTAAGATACAGGTAAGGTAAGGGCCTGCAGCATTCTTCAAAGTACACTTGGAGGTGGCTTTGGCAAGGAATGTGGAGAAGGGCTTCCAGAAGTGCATTGTCCATAAAAGGGAGATCCAAGAAAATGTACATCCCCAGCCCACCAGAAATGTAAGACAGGTGAAAATGTGAAAATTGACAAGGAGATAGCTGTCATCTGAACACCTCTGTTGTTTTGACAGCTGAGGACTTAAGCCAGGAGATGCAGATGCAGCCAGTGGAGACTCCCAAGAAGCAGACATGTCCCATCTGTTTCTGCCTGCTGACATGACCCTGTTGTCCCCTGCCCACATACCTACTGCAGGGTCTGCATCTAGTGCTGTGGAAGGGCTGACTGCATACTCTGCCTTTGACCCATCACTTCCATTCTGAGCCTAACACCATGCTCCCCAGAGGATGCCTTGGCCCCCTGATCCTTAAGGAGGTTCCAACAGACCAGAGAGCATCAGGAAAAAAACATCTTCCCACATCTTCCCAGGCACCAAAGACCAAGTGTGACACTATGTCAGGCCTCAGTTCTGAGTGGGGTCACCAGCCTCACCTGGGGCCAGCATAGGAATGGATGAGTGCAGTCTTAAGGGTGTCTTGGCCCTCGTGGCAGAATGGGTGACAGAAAAAGTCCCCTAAAACCCTGGCAGAAGAAAATGCCCACCCTTCATCCTGGGAACTGCAGCCTGCGAGCCAGGCTTTCCTTTCTGTTTGGCCATGGTGAGACCACACCACCAGTTCTGACCAGTTCTGGGCTCTCCACTCCAAGAGAGACCTGGGCATATTGGACCCAGTGACAGGCAGATAAATTTCTTGGGAGGACTGGAGCAAATCACCCATGAGAAGAGAGTTGAGACTGTTTCTCTGGATGGAGAAGGCTCAGGGGCATCTTGTCAATGTCAATAACAAATCCTGAAACTGGTGGCAAAATAGTCACTTCTGTTTCCTTTGCTGAGATGAAATGTAAATTTAATCTGGTATTCCACTGAAAAGAAAGGACAGGGAGGGGATTTGGCACAATGCTTGAGGACCCCTGTGGGTGCCACTGCCTCTGGGTCTTCCTCTGGAGCTACTTGTCCTGCCCAGCAGCAGATGTCCGCACAGCCTGTTCTTAGAAGGTTGCAGGCCATCTTCTGGGGCATCTTTTCCCCAGATCCACCTTGGGTTGGAACTGGATAGGCTTCAAGGTCTCTTCCAAAACAGGCCATTATATGAGCTTGTGATTTCATGAAATCAATTGTGGAGGCTAAATAAACCCAAGTTTGCTCCAGGTACAGGAATCTTTGTAAGTGCCTATACCACAAGACATAACTCAGTGCATGGCTGTTGTCTCATGGTTGCATTTGGAGTGTGGATACTTGTTGAAGATTCAAAAACTTGAGAGCTGAGGAGTGAAAATCCCCCAAATCCAATATACACTGCTCCACTGAAACTCCAAGAAGGTGACAGATACTTCTGATGAAAGTCTTCCAAACTCCACACAACCTACTTTTTTTTTTTTTTTCAGTTTTTTTTTTTTTTTTTTTTTTTTTTTTTTCCCTTTAACTGAGTGAGCCTGTGTGCCATGGGGAGTTTTCCAGCTTCCTCAGTGCCCCCAAGCTCTCACAAGTCTTGCATAGCACAAGGGTAATATGTCTCTAAAAGCAGCAATTAAAATAAGACCAGTGTATCTCTAATAGAAATAATAGATGTCAAGCACTACAAAATTTCTGTGCTTACCCATCGACTTCTCTTATTACAAACCCACAAGTACTGTTTTCATAAAAGCACCTTTCAAGTAATCTGCCTTTTACTGAAATGTGACTGCTACTGTGTACTATTTTAAAAATGGCTTGACAGAATTGCTAATGTTCTCATTCCTTCAGGATATTTCCTAATACTTGTAGCCTTTTCATGTTTCTAATTAGGCCAGTAATGGTCCCTGAAGTTAAACCAATTAAAATTATTTACTGTGACACATAGTGTGGAGATAATTATCTGATATCTGAATCTAACTTCTGCTTACTTCGCAACATTACTTAATAGAAAACAGGGAAACTGATGCCCATGCTTTCATTTTACTTGTCTACCAAATGTGTTTGCCCTATAGCAAACTGTTTAAATTAAGCATTAAAATCTTTGTGGTGCTAATCAAAATGTTTAAAATCTACTCACACTTCCTTTATAGTTCTGAGAAGCATATAAAACTCTTACACATTACCTTTTACACTATAGTTGCTGACCAATGTAGTATTATAACCACATTGTACATAGATAATGCAGCTTCTGCACTTTCTAAATCCTTTTCCAGTTTTTTGTTTTGTTTCTGTTGCCAACACGTGTGCAGCAGAATAAAGACTTGAAATTTTTAATCTTATAAACAGAGCACAGTTAACCTTTTTTTAGTCTCCTGGTATGATTTAGATTGTTCCATTTCCCTTAACTGAATTTTTCTGGGAAAAGGTGAAATTGATCTTCAGAGGCACCAAAGTCAATAATTTAGTGGAAATTCAATTATAATTTAGTAATTTATTAATTTTAAAACCTTATCAAAGGAGGCAATACATGAAACAAAAGATACAATACAAAGTTGAGGGGATACATAATATTTTAAGCATTAAAGCATTGACATTTCTTGAGTTGAAAAAATATCAAAATGAAAGAAAGGAGAAAATTTGCAACCCAAACTCTAAATGTGGAAACAATTTGGCCTGGTCGTAAGGTGAAACTTATTGAAGTCCTCATACAGAAACCTCAGTGAGTAAAAGAATTTCTATTTTTGCTTAAGTCTGTTGAATGCAAATTGAAAATAACCTAGAAAGGTGTTAGCAAACCATAGGGGCAAGCCAAGGCAGCTTCCTCAAGATAAGATGTCACTCCCATAGCACGGAGAGTGAGAGATGCTCTATTTGTTTTGTTAAATTCTCTGAGCTTTTTGGCCACCCTGAAACATAAATGGAGTGTTTATGGAGTTGTCTAATTCAAATTTAAAGTTGCGTTTTTGCACTTTCTTGGTAACTGAGAATATATATGAACTTCATGCACAAAAAGTTGCTCTACTTACAGGCTGAGAAAATCAAGCCAGTAGAAGCACATGCAAAATAGGCAGCAATACAACATGCTCCAGGGATGTGACAGGAGGCCAGGGGTAAGAACTTTGGAAGGATGATGGTAGTTCAACATTTCATGCTCAGCTGGTCATTTTTTTTCTTCTTTGGTTGATTTTACTTCATTGAGAGTACAGAAACATACAAGGAGAATAAGTTTCGAGCCATTGCCCCTTCCCCCCAGCATTCAAAATCCTAAAAGATTTCATAGCAATCAAAATATTTAATGAATAAACACATTTCTGCATCATTATCAAATCTCTTCTTCAATTTTGCATACATCACAGTATTTAATATACCATAAAGTTTCACTGAAATAAGTGAAGCAATTGCAGACATTGGTAGACATTGTTCTTATGCAGAGATATTTTCATGTTTTGGAAAATTTCTCAGTTCTGATAAAGAGGATGGAGTTAGTTTATGGACAGTAACTAATGTTTATATCTTAATTTACTAAATATTTCTTTCACCCTCTTGTCATTGCTAACTAATTCAGATACTTACATTCTTTTATCTTACTGATCATCAAAACTAATTAATTCTTGTCTGCTCATAGTGCTATTGAGAGCAAAGGAATGTATGTCAGTTCCTGTCACCAAGGAGTTAAAAACTCCTCAGCCTTCACTCTGGAAGGTTTGCTCTTATGCCCTTTTAGACAATGACAAGCTGTTAAGTGTAAAACTAATTAACATTTCAAAATCTAGCCTTAATCAGTACGACTAAGATTCACTGGGAACTCCGTTCTGCTGAGTTTTTCAACTTGTTCTTTTCATACCATATCTTCCAAATTATTTTGCTAGTTTTAGCTGCTGTTTACCACACTGAAAACAAAGTGAAACATGACAAGAGTAAAGATTTTAGAGATTCATTGGTGGAGCGCTTTTTTAACACCTCCCCTAAAATCTGGTCTTTATTCAGTGTTCTCCCCTCCCCCATCGTTCTCTTCAGTGCCAAAGCTGAAGATCATTTTTATTGTTAACAGATGATTTATATTTAAAATAACAACTGACTGTTATCTTAAATCTTGGACCACACCCTATAAAAAGAATTCAGATAAAATCTAAGTTAGGTTCCACTAAAGAGGAGGTATCAATATGATTCCCTTTATGTTAAAAAGAAAAAATATATATACACCATTGCTACGTTCGCAATTTCAATTTTGAAAGCGGAATGATCATCTTAATTTCACATTATAGAAACTGTGAGCAATTTTCTACTATAAAGAAACCAAATTGCTCAGACCTGCTGTTGAATACCAGCTTAAAGAAGATGAATTTGTATTTGTCGTAGGGTAGACCATGTCCAACTTACGTCCTGTATGCTACAAGCAGCCATGCACAGCCTGTATTGCAGCTCACTTTCTGCCCCATGCCATCCTGATGGTGACTCTTCCCAACATGAAACAATTCTTCTTCATTCATTTCAGCTCAGACAAGCTAAAAGGTGGGAGGAATCATCTTGGTCTACATATGAAATATATAATATAGTTAATGTGCATAAGTAACAAAACTTTTTAAAAAAACAATATTTGTTACTATAAAAACTATGACAATAAAAGCATGAAACTAGTGGGACATTTGACCTTGCTTTTGTGAAACAGATGCATCATTTTAATCAGTTCAATGGAAGTGTTTGCAATTCTTAGTGAGGACTCAAAAAGTTCATCAGGGCTTTTTGGTACAATTGTATTCTTCCCGTGCTTCAGCCCTGAAATCATGATAGAATCATAGAATGGCTTGGATTGGAAGGGACCTCAAGGATCATCACGTTCCAACCCTCCTGCCAGAGCTGTCAGCTACTAGATCAAATACTAGATTAGATTGTCCAAGGTCATCCAACATGTCCTTAAACACTTCCAGGGACAGTGGCATCCACAACTTCTCTGGGCAACCTGTTCCAGCACTTCACCGCTCTCTCAGCAAAAAATTTTCCTCTGACATCTGATCTAAATCTCCTTTCATTTAGTTTGAAACCACTCCATCTTGTCCCATTCCCATCACTATCTACCCTTGTAAAACAATGTCCCTCATGTTTATAAACAACTTTTAAGTACTGGAAGGCTGTAATTAGATCTCCCCACAGCCTTCTCTTTTCCAAGCTGAACAAGCCCTGTTCCTTCAGCCTGTCTAGAAGAATTGCTCCAGCCCTTCGATCATCTTCATGACCCTCCTCTGGACCCTCTCCAAAAGCTCCACATCTTTCCTGTGTTGGGGGCCCCAGACATGGATGCAGCATTCTAGATGGGGTTTCATGAGGGCAGAGTAGAGGGGGACAATCACCTCCACCACCCTGCTGGCCACCCCTCAAATGTATGTACTGCCGAAAGGAGATGACATGACTGAGGCATGACTATGAAGGGAGGGATGTTTATCTCTGGTCGGATAGGTCTTATAAAAGCCTAATAAAGAGACATCAATTTTTTCTTTGCGTCTGATTGCAACTCTATATACATTCCATTTAAAAATTTGCAGGTAATGCACCTATGATGACAGAAAATGGAATCAGATATATACTTAAAAAAAATGTTTTTTTTTTTTTTTGTTTTTTTGTTTTTTTTTCCAGAAATCTTGAAGCATATATTCACATTCCTTTATCTAAACAGAAAGCACAGCTGCATATTTATTCTGTAAACAGTTTACCCCGTGCTTAGCTGATATATAAAAATACATACAACTGCTTCCAATAACTTGATGTTGCCATGATTTAAGTTTCATGTTGAAGGCTGTTATGGTTTGAAACGTAGCACAGATAAACTGATTTTCACCTTGAAGATGCATGTTAAACTCATTTAAGTGAGTGATCAAATCTACAAAAAACAAACAGACAAACAAACACACACACACACACACACACACAAACAAAAAAAACCCCATAAAATTATTTACAGTTTTTTTGCAAACTTTTTGAGATGCTGAAAATTACAAGATTTTGACCCTTTGTCATCTGAGCTGTCCACACTATAGCTCTGTGCAGTACTGATATGGACTAGTATTGATAAGGAGAACAGATGAAAAATAAGTCATGCTCATTAAATTTTGTTTCAGTATTCAGTTTAAATCTGAACTACAAATATTCAAATGTGCCATACTGAAGTGTGACAAAATGCAGCATCCTTGTGGTTTCTCAGTGAAATAATCCACAAGAGGAGATTCAATATCATTTTTCCAAAAGAAATAATAGCATTATAAATGTATTCCAGTCTTAAATTATTTTTAAAAAGCTAATGAAATCCCATTGCTAGGCAATTGCAGATGACATTAGTGTAACTTTACAATCCCTACTTGAAGAAAATATGTAAGACATACCTTATTTTCAGGTCCAGGACTCTTCAATACCTTTATCTTTTCTAGATATTAATTTCAATACAATTTATACAACTTACACAGCTTTATAATATTTATTGAGACAAAGAATCTACATCATTAGAGAAAACCTCTGTATTGCCATCATAATATGATGTCATAATTTGATCAAACTGATCAAATTGATCCACCTTAAATGATGGAACAAAAGTTTATTTTCAGGGGATCACCAACTCCATTTCTTTCAAATAGGAAAAAGCATATAAGATATCCACTTTTAGAGGATAGCAAATACCTGTAAAATGTGTAATTGGAGAAGCAGAAATTAAGAGCGAAATAATAAGACCAACATCTCAATATCTATCATCCAGTTTGCCAAACCACAAGCCTCTAGAAAGAAACATTCAGCAATTCAGCATGAGAGACCAAAGTGCAAACCTTCCTTTCCTGCTCCTAGAAGCTTTCAGGTCTCTGCCAAGCCTAGGGCTGGATGATCTGCCCAGTGTATGTGTGCAGTACGAGGGGCTTTTTCTTGATGGCTGTACATCCTGCTTAAGGAGAAGAAATACATTTTCTCTAAAGCTTTAGGTGTACTTCAGCACTATTAAAATTATGATTATTTACAATATGGGAGCATTCCTGGCCTCAGCAGTCAGCTTTTTGTTTGTTTGTTTGTTTTCCAATTCTTATTTTTTTAGCAAATCAAGTTCTTGCAAGTTCTACAGCCATATTTTTTCCACAGTGATTTTCTTGAAGGAAAATGTAATACCTTAATTTTCACTGTGAGGATGTGGTGAAGTTCATGTCAGCAATTTCTGTCAATAATTGATCTTATTATGCTTTGCAAGTGAAAATCCATTCATCTGTCCTTTTTTTGCAGGGATAGGTTTCATTAATTGTGATACTGCAAACCACTATGGCATGAAGTTTGGCTTCATGCCTTTTCTTAAAGAAAAATTCTGTGAAGTGTGTCAATGACTTCATTTATCCATTCTTATGCCCTCTTCACATACCAGCCAGAAAGCACGTAAACCTTCTTGGTGCTCAGAACAACCCATTCCTTAACAGAAGTCTGAAAAATCACCCACAACTGGCAGACATCACAGTTTTCTGCTTTTCTTGCACTTCCCAGGGAATCATGTGGTCACAGATAGCAAAAATCCTGAACTAGAGTTCCCAGAAGGTAAAACTACTGAATGTCATCAGTGCTGGACCTCAGCTATTAAACAGATGCCTACCTCCTGCTTAGTGAACCTGTAGAAGAGGTGCTTATAGACAAGCTCTTTGTCTTGTTACCAAGTAAAGTTGCTTTACTACCCACTTAGTGACCATGCCCTTCTGCTGGCACCTGCTGTGCAGTGCCTGCCACATTGCCCATTGTCTTTCTGCCTGGTCCAGCACCCGAGTCAGCAGTTTTCTGGCAGCAGCATCCGAATGTTTGTTTGGCCTTTTATTTGGCTTATGTTGGTGGCTCTAGAAAGGACTGTAGTCTAGCAGTCTGTCTAATGCTAGCAATTGTACTTTTCTTATATATACATATTTAACTGTTATAATTTAGTTTCCTGCTAGGTGTCTTAAAAGAAGGTCCTGAGAATATTCTCCATTGATATTTGTGTATAACTTGGGACCTTTACCATCATGTTTCCCTCCACATGTTTTCATCATGTGTTCACCTTGCTATCCTTCTTGCACTTATATTCCCAATCTCTTGCAAAACTGTAATACAGTCATTCTGTGGTTAGAGTACAAGGTCATGAGACATCTCTCTTTGATGAGAGGCCCTTAAACCACTCCTGTTTTTTTTTCTGTTTATGTTCTGGCCTCTCCAAGATTCTATAGAGAAGGTTGGAAAAGTTTACACTTAATACATATTCTTCCCTGCCCTAAATTAATTTCCCTTCCACTCCCTAAGTAATAAAGCTTTATGCTTATGTCTCTAAATTCCTCGTGTTGACCAAGCTTAATATTCTGCCTTTTGCACAATTCTCTTTATGTTGTTAGCAGATACAATAAATTGGTATAAACGATGCTCCTGGTGAAGACTTACAATGGGAAATGATAACATTTTTAAGTAGCATTCAAATTTAGATCAAGTAAAACAGCAGACTGTTATAAAGTAGCTGTTGTCATTCCCTCCTGTCTTCCCAACATACCCCCATTCCATTGATACCTTTCTGGTGTGAGCACAAAAAATCATGTAAATTGGCCTAGTGTTCTTGCTATGCAAAATGCAACTCCCTCTACAGTAAGATGTGTGACACCTATCTCATAGACAGGAGCTTACAATCCTGTTCATTAATTTTATCACTAACATAAACTTTTAATATGCATATGATCAGTATATGGGACTTCCAGGGCAGCTTAAAATGACTGTAACCTGTAATTACTGCTCCTGTACTTGATTATAATAATCTGATTGCAATTATTCAGTGATTTTAATACAAGCCCCAAGCTACATAACAATAATTCAAGTGCAGTGATTGGGAACATGTTTCTGTTTGGCTGTGGAATGATGTTTTAATCCGCACTGATTCAGGGATCTGGCTATAGTTCTATTCATGTAATTAAGGCACATTTATAAAGTCAAGTAGAATAACTTTAGTTTGAAGTGAATTTAATTAATGCAAAGACTCTATATAAGTCAAAATGGATCATAAGCATGACTTCCTTAGATAGGAATAATAAAGCAAAGATAGCAATACGTGACTGGTTTGGCCATTACAATTAGATAGCTAATTTTTAAATAAAAATGAACAAGCATATGGAAAGAAGGGAGGAACCTGCTTCCAGCAGCGCTGTGAGATGCATTTAATTTGAGATCTAGAAATTTTACTTAAGTTTTATCATTTCCATGCTCTTGACTATGCCCTGGGCTTAACCCCATGATCAGAAGCAAGAATTTAACAGGTAAAATAATCCTGTAAATGCTTTACACTGATGGAAATTTTGAATGAGCAAATGTTTTAAATGAGGATAAGCTTCTCACAAAGCCACACAGAGTCAAGGTCTACTTGGAGATCTTATACCATAAGTGTTCTCAGGTAGCAGAAATGTCTTTGCAGAGTAGGAGACTGCACTGCTTCAGGAGGGAGACAGAATTTTACACAGGCAGATTGTGATAGAAGAAAGGGAAATGGTTTTATTAAAAAAAAAAAAAAAAAAAAAAAAAAAAAAAAAAAAAAGAGGAAATTTAGATTATATGTTTGGAAATTTTTCACACAGAGGATAGTGAGGCCCTGGCACAGCTGCCCAGAGAAGCTGTGGTGCCCCATCCCGGGAGGCAGTCAAGAACAGGTTAGGTGGGGCCATGGGCAGCCTGAGCTGGGGGTGGGAGCTCTGCCCACCAAAAGCCATTCTATGATTCTATAATTCTGCTTTTTAGAATCCTCTTTCTGAAGACAACAAACAGAAATATAAAAATGCAACTATTTTTAAACCAAAGCAGAAAATAAAAGATTTAATTACTGTACTTGTCTTATTACTTCCCTCTTTTCTGACTTGATGTCAACCATGTAACCATTGTCTTAATATGCAATGCAATTTTCTCAAATCAAACTTACTTAAATGAAGAGGATGTCATAACATGAAATTTTAGAATTTGATAGATTTTTTTTGTGTGATGCATCTAGCCAAGTTTTCTTCTTTTCTTTTTTCCTCTGTGACATTTGAAAAAAACAGAATAAAATATTAATTTAGATAGAAATTTCTGGAGTTGATCAAGTTTTTAAACAAGGATCAAGATAATTCCATCCAGAAGACTGTAATAAGGGTGGTTTGATATCTGACCTTCTGCTACAAGGGGAAACTTACTGAAGTAAATTTCGGAATTTGGAATGAACCTCATGTGAAAGAAAATTAAAGGGATTTTGTATTTTTAGTATTCTGAAAGTTGACACTGTAACTTTCTTGCAAGGCTACTTTGGCAATGAACAGAGGCTGAAAAGCATTAAGTTGTACACATAGGTGTTGCAGCCACTCTGACCACTGTGAAATGACTTAAAAGTGTTGTTCTATATTTAGTAGCACTTCTCTCTGAGAGAAAAACAAATCACCCCAGGCAAAGTAGTTGTACCTCCTTACACTAAGAACATGGTGTCATTGTCATTTGATTTTTGTTTTAATTTTTAATTTTTATTTTTACATTTTTATCTCTTGCCAAGATGGATAAGTAAAAGACAAACAGAAAGGGGATGCAACTGCTTCTCTGCTTCGTCTTAAAAATGTTGATCACATTTCTTTGTCAAATACTCCATACACTCCAAATACTTAAATACTGAACTCTGAATACTTTATCAGATTCAGATCTGGTATAATTTCATTTTTATGGTGTTTTTTTTTTGTTTGTTTGTTTTGGCAGATTTTTTTTTTTTTTTTTTAAATGTATGCTGCTGAATTATCTCTTTCACTCTATATTTTTTGTTTCTTTTCCTTCCTGCTAGGCCTCAAGAGATTTTAAAAATATTGTCCCTTCCTCTAAATATTTAAAATCAGTAATTAGGCAGTGTTGTGCATATATATTCGGCACTACAGGTTCACTCATTTGTAAGAAGTAAGCTCCTTAAACATTTTGGCTGAAAACTCAAACATTTAATAATTTGCATGGCAAGTAAACAAGCAAACATGAACCAAGCTACATCAATTAACTGCAAATTTAAACATGGTTGAATCTGTGGAATTGGCAGAGTTCTCTGCAAGAATCCCCTAATTTTCCAGAGCGTCTTCAGCTTCAGTGGTGGCAATGGCAACTCCAGGTCTAAAAACTGAGTTAAAAACTTATCTACTGAATGTGTGGATGATTTCAGGGACACTACTAAAGTTTTACATGTTCCAAAATGTGTAGATGCATTTCCTGACGTAATTTAGGCAGACACTGAATATTCACTTAGCACGTTTGTGTTGCAAACTAGAGTACCAATGAGAGCCATATTTTACAAGTATTTTAAAAACCTGGGGTGCTTCATTTCTGATACAAATTGCCATTATGACGGCATAAACCATGTAGGCATAAATACAGTGTGCATATGAAATGAATAAAAAGTACAGCAGACACTCTTTTTCAGCATTAAAGTGGAGGAATTAAAAGAAAATAAATAATTTTCTGCTGGTTCTTGATGACATCTTTTCTTGCAGTCTCAGTAGGTATCTACTTCAGTTTAGATTACTGACAGGGCAAAGGTTTGAACTCAGCTTCAAAATATTTGTCAAACCGGACTTTCTCCCCAGTAAAGATCACAGAAGTGAGAACGGATAACAAGGTGTTATCCAAGAAGCTGTCCTACACCAAGGGTCAGTGATTAAGGACTTGAAAAGTTTATTTTATTTTATTTTATTTTATTTTATTTTATTTTATTTTTTTAATTTATTAACAAAGGTTTTGTGATGTTTTTTTTTTTTTTTTTTTTTTTTTTTTTTTTTTTTTTTTTTTTTTAGAGCTAATGAGCGCATTGCAGGAGATTACTACGTTGTCCTCATCTTAACCAAATTCTCAACCACTGCTCCAAGAGAATCACATGAGTACTTGACCTCTGTAAGATTTTAAGAAGAAAAACAAACTTCATAAAACTTAATCACATTAGTTAAAGCTGGAAGGATGTTTTAATGCCCTTCCTAAGCCACACAGTTCCATTACCTGAAACCCATCAACATAATCCTTCCTTAGGAGGAAAGGAATGTATCAAATTGAAAAGATTTGTAATTGAATTATCCTTAGTCTTGGGGCAATTAGAACCATTTTTTATTGGAACACCTAGACATAACCTTGACTGCTACTAATTAGGCCATCAACTCAGATAATAAGAAAATGCAGGAACAATTTTACAATGTTGTAAAAACTGAAATTAGTTCGATACAATTGTATGTGTGTTGTAAGAAGACTGTGTGAGCATATGAATCAAATGGAGTGTAAAACCAATACAAAATAACTTCTTCAAGGAGTATCTGAGAACTTGTGTTCCTTCCTATAACTAAAGTTACATATTCATAGTTTAAATTATTAATTTCTTTTCCACATAACATGTCCTATTTTTAGATCTTATTTCTTATGTCAATAAACTGTTGGGAAATATATTGAAAAAGCCTAAAAATATTAAGTTTGCAAAAGTGCTGAATTGTGAGTTCACTGAAAATATTTTCTTGCTGTTTTGCTTACAATTGCATACAAATTTGTGGAATTTTCCATTTCAGCTATGGGTGTTAAAGCGGGAGTCCTTCACATTTCTATCAAGAAGCAAAGAAACACAAAGAGAGACATTCCTGAATTTTCTGTTCCATTTTTATATGCTTAGAATCCATTATATTTTTCTCTTGCAATTTTATTCCATTGCTTTCATTTCAGAAAAGCACAATGACTTCAGAAATTGAGGTGCTATACAACTAGGTTTTCAAGGAGCTATTTCTGTGTCTGTTAGTTGTGAATGTGTAGTTATGTTTTGTTTGTTTGTTTGTTTTTTGTTTAATTTACTAAAAAGATTCTTGAAAAGGAAAAAAAAAAAATAAATCTTAGCTGCCACAGAGGAGTAGAATGTGTTTTCCTTAGTGACAACATGCATTTGAATGTGTAGAAACACTTATTTCTTCAAATGAGAATTTGTACACTGAACATAATCAAAATTTTTATACTCAAGTTCAAATACAATATTTTCACACAACCTCTTTTAAAATTTACCTTAAATTACTTAGCTGACATGCTGGGAAATAACTCTGGAAGTTGTACTCCTGCCTACCTTTTAGGTCCATCTTGTCTATGTAACCATAACGTGCTGCAGACAAAGTGGAACCCAGAATATAAGAAGGAACGTAGAGTTCTCATCTCCACTGGGATTAAAGAAGGAACAGCAAATTTCATCCTTTTAGTCACGAGTTTTTTCATGTGCAATGTCTAGCCAGCTATTTGGGTCATATGATTGTTAAAGCTATCAGTCTTTTTGTTTTTAAAATGGAAATATTTATGTCAAAACTTTCAAATGTATAAAAAAAGACTTATGTAACTATATTTCAGTAACTATTATAGGAACAAACCACCAAAGTTAGCTGTAACTTGTGAAATTTTACCTGTACTCCCCTAAACTGTAGAAAGGAAGTTGACTAAATGACATCTGATAGATGGAAGTATGCTTTACAAACACATTATTATCTTTGATAATAGAAAAATTACAGTATTACACAAGTTTTTCAGGACTAATTAACAATGCCACCTCTGCACTACTTTTGCTGCAAGATGAATATTATTTTATGTCATGTGGAGTGACCTCTAAAACATTTAGAGGGTCAAACAGCTAAAAGAACTCAAACTTCTGACACATCCCATTATTATCAATTCAAATGCAACAATTCAAGAATCTTATTTTGGTAATACTTCAGTATTTTGCGGACTTTCCAACTGGATAACCATATTTCACAAAGACTGTAATAATATATTTATACTATCTATTGCTCTTCTCAGTGAATTTGATGAGGTGAAACAACACACTTCGTCTGTACAGTAATTTTTATGATTGGCCAAAGGGTAGACTAAATTTTGTCTGAATGCATTTCAAATTTGTTTCCTTCATTTTGAAAATCATTGGTTGTTAAGTTGCAGAAATAGGTGTCTAATGGAGAAAAATGATAGCTCGTAAAAATGATTTGAGAGTAAAATTTATTTAGAAGCATTTTTTTTTCTACCTACATCTAAATAGATATACATAATGTAGATACACTGCATTTCTGATATTAAAGTATGTGCAATTTAACGAGCACCATCAATAATTTTTAAGATCTAAGTTGTACACTTTTTGAGCTAATGAATACTCTATACTCAAGACACACAGAGGTTTTTTTTTTTTTTTTTTTTTTTTTTTTTTTTTCTTTTTTAAATTTTCTTGCAAATTCTCATAAAAATACTCATTTAGATAGCCCACAGCTGAATTTGTAAACTCTCTTCAAAACCATTTCAGCATGTTAGGAGCTTAAAACTCTTTTTCAGTTAAAGGCAACAAAAAACAAAAAGTAAAACAAACCAACATTACATTAGCATATTTTATATACTGGATATTTGGAAATAAGTAATGAATTTAGTTTTTAAGAATACTTCTAGAAAAGGGAAAAGTAGAAAAAAGCATAATTAAAAGTAAGCAAGAACAAACTTGTGACCTCCTTTACAACAGGTTTTACTTTGTAACATGGAATGTACTACTGCCTGCATATGCAGAAATATGCAGCTGTATTATCCACCACAACAGGAAAGTATTGAGCGAATTTTGGGAGATGGAATGAAGTGATTCAAACTCAAAAAAATCATGATCACCCAGTACTTTTATTTAACGCCTTTTATTTTACACCTGGGTCTCATCAACTCTTCTTGGACTTCAACTTCTCTCTGATCACATGCTATTTTTGATGAGTAGTGGGTCCTTTTAAGACCATTAGTAATAAAGCTTGTGTCTGTAATTGAAATTTTAACGTGATATGAGTTGTTCATACTACTGCAAGAAAACAAAAGGAAAGACATCAGCATAGAGAAATTACAGTCTAACAGGAGAAGTGTTAATGTGCTGCTTTTCTGTTCCTCTGCTGACAGAATACAGCAAGGTAAAAACGCTTCACTGCTCTGACACCTTACACTTGGGTTAGCTGTGGCATGGCATTAAGGAATAAACAAGACATAAGTTTGTGGGAAATTAGATTGAACATTTGGGTCAGTCACCTCCATGTACCTTACAGACCCTTCAACTTTGCTTTTACTGTCAAGGGTTGGATGTTAATGACACTGGGCTTCATAACAATGCAATTAAGTAATAATAATGGAGTAATAGAGAAAGATAGATGAGTAGAAAAACATATTAACATCTATCAAAAGATAAAAAAAGAGAGACATAGATTTATGCAGAATCTTGAATCACTGAAAGATTAGACATATGAGTCCAAAATCTGCCACAACAGAAGCAATGAAATGCAATCTCTGAACTTTTTCTTTCCTATAGTTTATTTACAAAAGCTAACTTGAAACACTGCAACTGCCTGAAAGGGGAAGGTGCATAGGTTCTACAAAATACAGAAAATGATGTAAAACTATTTAAATTTTAAAAACTTAAATACCTGAACGTTAAGGACATACAAGAAATCATTAAACCAGGGGGTACTAATGTTTCTGGACATGGAACAAGTTATGCTAGCCTCAGACTGAATACAGAATAAACAACTCAATGGGAATCCCACCCACTGCTAGCGTATCTGAATGCTTCACAAATACTAGTGATTTCTCCCGGATGACACTTCCAGGTTTTTAGAGAGGCAGTCAGACTTCTATCACCAAAGGTGTCACCTAATTCCATCTGCTCCAGGTAAAATACCTACAGTTGTATTTTAGAATCTACTCTTTTTATATCCTTTCTATACGCATTCAAACCACAACTTCCACCTATAATCACGTGGGGAAGGAAAATTGCTGTGACACTGGAGGACTGACAGATAACTGGTGTAAGTGAATGAGTGTGCTTGGCAGCACAGGAACACCTCAAGAACAGCTCTAGATATGTTTCTGGAAGGAGACTCCTTTGATCAGACAACACCATTTTTCTGCATGTGAGTTAGAACAACTCTTTTTCAAAATGAATAAATCCAAAGAAAACTAGTTTGCCCTCTGTATGCTCTACTGTTATGGATAGACTTCAAAGGATTTTGCTGCCCTTCCTACTAATCTTCTGCTGAGCAGATGCATCCGCACTTGTTTCTGATACAAAAAGTCTTCAGCTCCTGCTTGAGGATTTTCATTATGGAAACAGAAGATGACTCCGAGCGTAGGGTTGTGTTCAAACATACTTCATGTTAATTCCTCAAGGAACGAAGTACAAGTCTTAACAGAAAGTTTAGCTACTGACATACCACTCCACCATTGCTGTCACTACTGCTGAAATGCACCACCCACTGCCTCACTGTGCTCGCCCACCGGTCGTCTCCATGAACATTTAGCAGTCAGCAATGAATGTAAATGGATGCCACTTTTTCTGCTTGAAGAAATTCAGTGACTTTCCTTTGCTTCATCTGCACTTCCAAGTCAAATGTCATTCTGTCAGAGTGTTCCTATACTGCCATCTGTTGCACAACAACAAAACATAATGGGATATTGGTGGGAAGTTTAAACCTCTACTGCCATACCACCAGCATTCACCTCTGATGTTGCAGGCCAATATCATAAATTAGGAGGCATTACTTTTGGAGCCGCTGTAGTATAAGAAAAAGATTTTTTGGTGCCCTAATTCTGTATGGATCCTATACCAGTAACTAAGGACTTCATAGACAATGGCAAGGAAGGACTTCCAAAAAATACAGTTGGATGTAAAAGCAGAACAGATTTCCTCACGCTCTACCTCATTTGGATGTGAGGAAGACTTGAAAAGTAGATTCCTTCTTCCTTTCTACTTGCCTGAGCTCCAAACAAACATCTGCTATGAAGTCAATGATTGTTTGGATTTTAAAATCCTGTCTGAATAGCACCGATGGTCATGGAAAATCTGCCAAGATGTTTTGCCAATACATTAAAATTGCTAAATGTAGATTAAAATACAGTAAGTGAAGTCAACTGTACTGATCATTGCTCTGGAAAAAGAAAAAAAAAAGAAAAAAAAAAAAAAAGGAATAATATTATCTTGCAGTTATGGGTCACACAACACAGATAAATCTTTACTTTTTAATGTACTTAAAATCTCCTGTCTTTAATGAAATGTTATAAATGTCTTTTTTTTTTTTCCTTTTCCACTCTACACTGTGGTACATTCATATGTGCTTGAAAAAGACAAGGAAAAGGAAAAAGGGAAAAGAATAAGGAACTGTTCAGAAAACAAACTCTTACTTCAGGAGTTAGATAGGAAGAGGTGCACATAAATCTGTATAACTAGAAGAAACAAGATTGAAAAAAAGAAGTCAATACATCCTATCCCTAACACCTAACAGAGAGATATGAGATAATTACAGATTATTACAGAGCAACTGGCATTAAAGTCATATAATAATTTCATATTATAATACACACAGTGGCCTTCTAAAACTAATAAATTAAAGAACAAACTGGAAAGGCTTAAGTGCAGTCCCAATTTTCTTTCCTTAAAATACAGAATAGTTCAAAGTCAAACATCATGTGATGCGATTTACTTTGCTTTTATGGAAGGCGTTATAGAAATGTCCTATAGAAATGTCACTGTATTGTTTCTCGCTGTTTTTTAAGAATTAACTACTGCAGCTCAGCCACAAGAGATGAATATATATACTGATGTGATCAACCCCATCAATTACTACTCACCAGCAGCTAATGTGGAGCACTCTTGAGAAAAGAGACTCAGAGACAAAGAAATAAAAACATTATTTAAAAACAGGTTGCACTTAATTTTTTTTTTTTCATTCTGTTCTAAGAGATCCTTATACTACAGTATTTTCTTTTTAATAATAACAGCCTTTCATTTAAATGATGCAATCAGTATGCCACAAGCGGTTTCTTTCTTTGGTAGGAGGAGTTAGCAGCTCCAACATTCAATTGACCTGTTTCCAAATAATCTACAGGAAAAAATGAAGATTAAGTCCTCTAACAAGAGCAGTTTTCACAGCCTAGCATACAAAGAGAAGGATTCGGCAAAAAGATGAGAGGGCAAGCCGCATTGTGCTGGCTCACTTAAATCTTATTTCCAATTCACTAAATGTGTTATTTGACTTGGCAAGTGAGCTGGTATGTGTATTAGATCAGCAGGGAGCCTAATCAAGGAGATGCCAAGTTTGCTGCAGCCCCTCTGTGCAGCATTAGCCTCAACTAGTGACCTTAAGCAAAGTGGGTGGTTGAACCCAAAAGAGAATAGCATTAACTTTTGCTTGAAGTTCAGCCTGATTTGAAGTCTTCCTTTGTGCGTTATTCCAAAAAAATGCAAAAAGCATTCAATGGAACTGAATCTAGTCTGATCAGCACCATCTTCACATGCAAGGCTTTATAGAAGCTTGCCTCCATTAATGCTGACACATGCGAAAGAAATGAAAAGCATTAACTCAGCTAAGGCACTTGATTTTGCAACTACAGAACAATTCGCTTTTAACCCAGAAACTTGAAGGTTTTTTTCCATCCAGATAAACTGCTAATTTGTTAACTGATACAAGAACTATTTTCAGATATTAAAACTGTCGCAAGTAACAGCAAAATGCATACAAAATGAGTATTGACCGTTATCTGTCTATATCTTCCTTTTTTTACCCATTTGGTGTACAATTTTTTTACCATTTTCCGTGTTTACAGATCTAGTGAGAAAAATGTAAGCCCTTCTCTTCCAGGTTATCTTAAAATACTACATGTAGTGGTTAGATTTTAGGAAAAACTTCCTTCCAAATAAGGATGTATCTTTTCTTTAAAAATAGCTAACAGAACATATCATCTTAGACATTGTAAGGGAAACAATTTTTATTTTATTTTATTTTATTTTATTTTATTTTATTTTATTTTATTTTATTTTATTTTATTTTATTTTATTTTATTTTATTTTGTAGATTTAAGGAGTTAGCTGCTATGGTCTTCCTCTAACTTCTGAGCCTGATTTTTGTTCATTGCTTTGCTTGTCAGCTGCTGTTCATTACCTCTGTTTCCAGTAACATCAAAGTTTATGTAAACACTCTTTAAAATTATGTTTATATCATGCTTTTCCCACGTGTAGTCTTTCTCTGCTATGTTGAATTAGGTTGAATGTGTGGCTCAGAGAAACTATTATCAAAGCGCATGCTATAAATAATGTTAGTAGACTCCCCTTATAAATCTTCAGTGTTTTCATTATTGTTCATTTTTTATTTTACTGTTTTCAGGCTTTTAAGCATAGTATTAGAATCAACTTAGTACCTGCTTCTTCATCAAGGGAGTTTCTCTATCTGTAGTTAATTATTTTTTATCCCCAGAATTTTTTATATATATATGCATATATATGCTGCATGTGTAAATTTTTTCTCACGTCCCACTAGAAAAAAATCTCTTCCGCTTCCCAAACCAAATATAAGTGTTACACTTATCCTCTGGTCCTCAAAACTTTTTCTCAAAAAACATTTTTACTACATCATGAAAATTGGTCTTTGAAGGAAATCACCCACAGCATGTCTGGCCAAATTGTAAACCCAGAACTGAGGCAGATAAAGATATTGGCATTAAAAAAATAAAAATAAAAATGAAACACTTTTGTTCAAAGACTGAAATAGCTTTGAACTGCTTGTATATAGCTCTCTCTGTTGAGGAAGGGAGCTGTATTTCACATTTCACTTTAGCAGCACTCTGCTTCTTCCTCTCTCCCAGAATCTATGGGATGTGAAGAACAGTAGCATTACATTCAGCTCTTTATTCCACTACTGAATTGCACCAGTTTTTAGTGCCCTAGATACTTCCATAACTACAAAAGAGAGGACTAGATTCGTCTTACACAAAGCACCCTTGGGGAAGTCTGTACATAAGGTCTCCTACTCAGCAACAAATAGCAGGTTAAGTGGGCTTTTAATCTAGACAAATATAAAATGTCATCTGTTTTTCTAGTAGACTATAATAGCTTCTCTCATTGTGTAATGAACAGCCAGGAAAAAAAAAATCCATTATTTCCCGTACACGCAGTAATAGCTTATCAGAAACAATTCCCAACCAATAGAAACAAACTACACTTCAAATAAGTGGTCTATCTTTAAGTATCTCAGAGAACTTCCCAAACTTCCACTCCTCTCAGCTGCTCTGTCAGGAAAGAAGTGTAATTTCTTGACAAAATCAGTGATAGGAAAACTGAATGGCTTTTAGGTTAGGACCACATGAGTTGGACCACACAAGCTTTTTCTTATTCACTACAGCAGATATGGCAATTCTGTCCCATGATGGCAGAGAAATAATACAGCAGTTGTATCATATCTGAAAGATAATTACCTAAAGGATGGTAAATAGACAAAAAATAATGATGATGGGACTAGAATCTAGAAGAGAACCAAAGGTTTTTGCTGCTCAGGCTTTCTTTGACCTTGTATTGCTTGTCTTTGCCCCAAAACCACAGTGCCATAAGCAATTTTTAAAAATTATTATTATTATTATTATTATTATTTTGCAGACTGCAATAGAGTACCAATATCACATGGAGGTTAGAGGAAAAATGTTCTGCATGTAACATATGCCTATAATTAATTTGTGCAAATACATGATTTGTGGTTAAGTTCTATGGCTGGCTTACATATCCCCAGGAAGTAAGGTCTGTAACAAAACTGCTAACCCAGTCTGACCCACAGCAGCACAACTGGGCGCCACCAACATATCAGAGAGTGTCTTGTAAAGGAGAGCCATATAAAGAGGGTAAAATGAGGGGTTAAAAGTCACACCAAACATACTGGAAAGGCCTGCAGGCTCCTCTACCTTTTTTCTTTAATTGGGAGGAGAAGAGTTTTTACTAAAGATGAAGTCTACAATGTAGGCTGGCAGCCCAACTGGGCAGTACCCTTGATTTGTGCAGTTCGCAGCAGTTCTCTTCTTAACTCTTCATACAGAGCTTTTTTTCAAATGTTGGAAACATTTCTAAAAGCAGAAAGGCATTTTACTAATTTTTTTAAATGAAACCATGACTGCCAGAAATACTTGGTAATCATTTTCAGACTCCTTTCTCCTTCCTCACTGCAGGACTGAGGGCAGTAGCACAGCTGGCTGTCAGCTCAGCCCTTATTACCAACACCAATTATTGGTTAGAAAAGCCTACTGTTAGATGGCTAGATTTTTTCACACAAGATATTATGAAAAAGAAAGTCAAGCCTTAACCTTGTGATAGTAGATGTGACTGTTTTTATATCTTATCACAAACCTTCAAATAGTAGTTAGCCATGAAACACTTTATCATTGGTTCTCATTTAGCAGCAAAGTTAAAATAAATAAAGAAATAAAATATTGAAAAATAATAATAATAAAAAAAACAACAACCAATAAAACTCCTTTCACGTGGTCTCCCTAGCTCCCCAGAAAAATCCATGACAAAGACAGCAAGCAAGAAAACTGTGCAGTAACCGAAGAACATCTGTAATTCTGGATTTCTTCAGAAGGAATCAAAGTCTCTGACATGAAATCAAAAGTTACTTTTCACCCAGAAAATATTTGGGTTAGAAATGGATATAAACATTAAAACGAGTGTTGGCTAAAGATATGTCCTGAAAAATAACAGGAACTGTCATGTGAGAAAAAACAATACGCAGGTTTATTTAATCAATCCAATTACATTAGATGGAAAAAGAGCTTGGACTTTAGTAACTATTTAGATCAAGAAATACAGGCATTATGTTAAATACCAGAGTACAGTACTCATCATGTGCTCATAAATGTTACAGATGTCAGTGTAGATAAGGATCTTTCAGGCTTTGTGTTATATACATCAGTCACGGGAAGATTTTGTTTCTCGTGAACTGTTAGTCAAGTGGATCTCGTAGGAAGATGGGAAAACGGACTATATGTTTCTAGGTCTGTACATTTCATTCTTGATTTGCCTCAACAAAAACAGGCAGGCTTCAGAATAGAATCAAAGAATCATAGAATGTCCCAAGCTGGACGAGACCTATAGGGATCATCAAGCCCAGCTTCTGGCACCAACAAGAAATAATACCAACTCTAATTAAAATAATGGCTTTTTTTTTTTTTTTTTTTTTTTTTTTTTTTTTTAAAGCAGGAATATTCCTCTTCCAAAATGATGAGAAGACACTGTGAGAGTGAGAGGTTAGTGGTAGGATTTTTGCCAAGTACTGTTAAATAAATAAAGGAGGTACTGGGTTAGTATCTGAGTCTGTCATTGTGGCCACACATGTAAAAATAAACATTTTGATCACAGCGTGCCATATTTTGGATTTGAGTCACTTAATCTATCCTAACGAGCAAAATATTTTTGTAAAAGTGTGCCACATACTCTAAATGCATAAGTAAATGTCAACAGTAATCCAGTCAAATGACTCTGACTTGAAATAGGATAACCTGTAATAAGGATTCATTTTGCCAGTGTTTAATTTAAATTCCTTATTTTAAATTCACACTATTGAAAATGCACCTGTAAGCGTCTGATAGGTACTGCCTTTATTAAAGGCTTACTTCTCTCCACTTCTTGCTCAGAAGCTGAGGTCAAGAACAGAGGCTAAAAGCATAATTTTTAGCTGAAGATTGGTAAGAGGAAGACTCTTCATTCTTTCCATCATCTTATATCAGCACAGATCTTCCATCTATGCTCATCTCTGAAGTTATAACTTTATTTTGAATAATTTTATGGGTGTGTGTTTGTTGTTTATTTGTTTGATTGTTTTTTGAAGGTGAATATTACTGTTGTGTTTACAAAGAGCAGCTAGGGTTTTCCATATTAAAAAGAAATCCTTTTTATTTAGACTGTCAGCATAACAGCCCTACATGGACAATTTCAAACAGTATCAGTATTCTACAATCTTGTCTACTTTCTATTGAATGAAATATGATTATTTTAGTACTGCAGTAATAAGGTATGAACTTGTGTGAAATGGCATCTGTGAGCTTTTATTTGTCTGTGTTTTTGCTATTCAAGTTTCTAACCAGGATAAAAAAGCACTCCACTGTAAGGATAAAGTTATTTATTTATTTATTTATTTATTTATTTATTTATTCAGAAATAAAAATCATAGTGATTAAAAGTACAGATCTACATTCTGATGTATTTGTACGCACAGAGATATCTGTTCAAGCTGAAAAATACTTGTGCTGGAATTATTTGAATTTTACCTTTCCTCCTGGTCCAAAACAGTTGCATACTTCAGGACTATGAGGTGATACATAAAAACTACAAGGCTTGCATGAAAAATGTTATTTCTTCAACAAATCCAAGAGCATTGGTAGAAAAATGTTATTCTTTAAGTAATAAGAATGTTGACCATTTAACTTGACAGTACCTGTCATACTTCATCAAAGACAAGTTAGCGTACTTAAGGTCACATAAAGCAAATTATGAAAACATAAATGTTTTCATTTCTTGTGATCTGGTACTTTTCCTATAGCACTACATATCACTTTCAAATAGCTTAATTAAGAGTGATGTTTTCCTTCCATTCTGGGTCTAAAAGGAAAACGCTTGCATGCTATGTATTTCTGTTCATTATGTACACACATGGAATCAATTGATTTCTAATAAAAAAATCCATTAATTCATGTTTAAACCAATAATAATCTTCTTTTTAAACTGACTTGTTCAATTTATTTGAAAGAAAACTTAGAACTATGTAAAAACTTTTGAACTATGTAAACGTAGCCAATTCTGTGTGAATTCCTTCAACTTTTGGCCCAGATTAATATAGGCCCAGTTCCTGAAATTTGATACACGTACACAATCCACTTTAAGTGGTCTTCCAATTAAACTCCTCCCAGGATTATGTCATATTAGTCTGCTCCAAAAGTAATGATGTTGCATATTTTATCATGCTTTGCTATGTTATGAAGCAGATGGTGGTGGCATGGCAGTAGAGGTTGGACCTGCCCACAAGTATTTTGTTACATGTTGTTGCTGTGCAACAGTTGGCAGCAGAGGGGCAGTCTGACAAAACAGCCATGCAAATGAAGCAAAGTTGTGTCAATACATTTCTCCATGTGGAAAAAATGGCAACCATTGACAATCACTGATGCCTGCTTAACTTCAATGGAGGCCAAACAGTGGATGTGAGCACAGTTAGCTGATTGGTGGTTTCTCACATAGGAACAGAAAAAATATCATACACAAGCTTATCAGGATGTATTGCGCCAATACGAGGCTGAAGGTGAGTTTTTTTTACTTTACTTGTCACAAAATGTGGTGTCACCATGATGAATCAAAGTTAAAATGGCTGGCTATGAAGTGGTGAAATGTGAATTCCTCATCAAAGAGTACATTCAGGATGCAGCCCTTAGCAGGTTAACTTATGTGCACTGTCTTATGGGATTGGAAAGGGATGATCCCTCTGGACTCTTTGGAAGCCAGACAAATCATCAACTCTGACCACTTCCTTTCAATGCTGATTCAGCTGAAGGCTTGACCTTGCAGAGTCAGGCCAGAGAAGAAGACAGTGATTTTCTTGCAACACAAAAAGGAAAGCCTTATAACATTTTGAAAACCCTGGAGCCCATTGCCAATCTTGGCTGCTCTGTCCTACCACATCCATGGTATAGTTCAGATTTGGCACCTTCCAACTTCAGTCTGTTTGGACCATTGAAGACGGATTATGTGGACAACATTTTCCTAGTAATGGCAATGCCATAGTCGCAGTGAAACTGTGAATCACCTCTGCTGATGAAGATTTTTATGAATGCAGCAAGCAGGCTTTTGTTCATCACTGGTAAAAATGCACAGCTAATGGTGCACTGCTAAAGAGTGCTTTGTAGCTGTGAATTTGCTCTAATGTTCTTTGTTGTAGTTTCCATGGAAATAAATCAGAGGTATTACTTTCAGAGCATCCTGTGTATAAGCATCCACCTTTTTCTTTCCAGTTTCTATTTTGAAGTAAACAACACTGTTGTTCATTTTATAGTATAACACTCTGAGAATGCACATAGTTTGATCAACAGACTTAAATTTAAAATTATTTCCCCACAGAAAATATGGTTCTGTTTGTGCCAAAGTAAATACACCGCAGTTAACTTCCTCCTCTGTGAAAAGATTTTTGTTCTACTTAGAGAAGTGAAGTTTGGTTTGTGAACTAGTTACTAGCTATTAAATTCTTCATCCTCCCTTGTTTTAGAAGAACAAATTCAGTAAACAAAAAATGATATCTTTTCATAAATTCATACTATAAATTAATTTCTATTAAGAAGTTTGAAAGAGGTTAGAAAGTATTAATCCATTTTCAGAGTTTGGGGCATCAGCTCATTAAAGGTAATATCATAAGCTTCCAGTCTGAAAAAGCCACTGACTCAAATCTGTAATGATTTCACTTTCAAATTTCTTTTATCTCAGCCGCTGCTACTTCAACAAATACAAGTGCTTCAGATATAATACACAGACTAATGAGCATTGCAGCCTGATTACTAAAATATTGTAATACTTCCCAAGGCATAATGAAATCTTTTTCAAAATTAAGAAAACAGAATACTTTTCTTCTTTGGTGTCATAATGTATGACCTCAGCCTAAACTACAAAAACAAATTTTCCCAGGACTGTTGAAGAAAGCAGTGCTTCACCAGGATTAATCTTGTTTTACAGAAGCTTCTCATTTGCTTTAGTCTGAGCATTCACTATTATAATGAATAAAACCCTTCATGTGCTTTCAGAAATCTTGAATTGTCTAAGCTATATTTTGATGGCTCATACATAGGAGTATTTTTCTTTCACCTGTTTGTAGTTTTGGAAAACAAAAGTTCTTTAAGCACTGTGTTTTGGTAGGAGAAAAACAGACAGAAGCCTGAAGAGCCCTTCCCAGCTGACATAGAATCACCATTCTATAAAACCAGAGTGGAAGGCATCTGAAAAAATACTTCCAACACATTCAGTAAAGTTTATTTTTGCAGAATAAGCTGATGGGTCAAGAGAAGGATTTTATGAAGGGAAATCTGTACTTCTGGGTTTGCTATGGGTTTATTCTTTAGCAGACCTCTTAGATAAGAAGCTTAAGGCCAAAGAAAGAAAGGTAGGCCTGACTTCTCCTTGCTCTGCAAAGTCTGAGCCATGCATCCAACTTACATTACCGGACCTTCCCCTCATATTACAATCAGTTAAAACCAATTACATTGCCAGTGAAACATAACTGCTGAATTGTTTCTGGAGTTTCAAATTCAGCAGCCAATTTCTCCCACCCAGCAATTCCAATTCCACAGACCAGTGAAAACAAATCTATCTTATAAGAACAAGTTTGGTAAAATGTTTGCTAATGTCTATGTCTATATACTAAGGAGCTTGGGCACAACCTTAAAATGATGAAAATTTTAAGACATGTCTTCTACTGAAAAGAAGCTTCAGTGAGTGGATGGTTTTTTATACGTTCAAACAACTGTAGCCACCGAACATGCCTATATTTAATTGTTTAATATTTAAAAAAAGAAAAGACCAACAAACAGGAAGTGCTCAATACAATCCACAGTATCAGACATCTGTGATCCTCAACAGCAGAGATCAACTAGCAGCATCTCAAGAGCCCTGTCATGTAATTCAGAGATTTTTTTTTTGGCTCTCTTTCATTCTGGGTTTGAAGACAGATTGCTTTACAAGGTACATCAGCCTGCAGGGAATAGCAATTTCCTTTTTCCACTGCAACAAAACAAATGTAACTTTTAAAACTGTTTATCTTTGATCAAAAATATTACTTAGCACACTAAGTAAATAGCTCTGTAATTTTTCACTGAAATTATTGCTTCCTGTGGTTTTTTTTAGTGTTTTTACATTTGCTGGGCATTTGGTAACAAGAGCTGATAACCTTGCCATTTGTTTTTTATTTTTATAATGATCTTAGAAAAAACATTTTGAAATATGAGCTATTCCTTAATAAACTACCATGCTGTCAAGAATTATGTGCAGCTTCCTCACTAAATAACCATGGGAACTCAAGCAGCCACCACAACCCACACATATAACGCATGAAACCATAAGGAATATATATATTACATTCTGTGGTAACATGCTCACCCAGGAAGTTCACAACAAGGAGTAGATTATTTTAAAAAATGAAAACTCAAAAAAATACAAATCCATGAACACATCTGTCCCCCACAAATCATAAATCCAAGTGCTGCTTGCAGTCTTAGAAGGAGGCTTTTAAAGTAAAATGTATATTTTTATTGGACTCTTTTCTGTGTTTTTCTGATTTAATAAGTACACTGCAGATGTATTTTCTAATGCACTATGCTACTATAAGTCATCTTCACTTTTTCTTCTCTGTGTTGTATAAGGCCATTGTGTAACACTCCTCCCTTCAGAGCTATCACTTTGTGCCACAGCTCCTTATCTTTTCTTGCTGTTTTTCTCTTTGGCTTTCATTTTCTGAAAGCGTCATCATCTGAAGTCTACTGTGGCATTATGAATCAGTGGTTATATTGATTATAAGCTCTAAGCCAGCTATCCCCTTTCCCTTCAGTTCTGTGCCAAACAATGTCTTTGATCTATTGCTTGTTCTTTCAGGTCACAAAGAGAACATTTTGTGTTGTCTTCATTTGGCTCTGAGGCAATTTAAAATACATGCCTTTGATTTCTTTACTATTTAACAAATTCAACTTTTGCTAGAGGAAGGGATAAATTAGGGCACCCAAACAGACTGCAGTACATCAACAAAATATCTTTTTAAGAAAGGAGAGTGTGATTTACCATTGACTGTAAATAGCCACGAAATGGTTTGTCCCAAAGTTGGATACGTAAGCAACAATCTACTTCCTTTATTCTTTCAGTTGAATGTTGCCTCAAAATATTCCTGCAAAGACCTAATCTTACCCTCATACTTCTTTTTTTTTTTTTTTCATGTTACTCTACTTTATACTCACCAAGGTTACTTGTGACTTATTTTCTTTCTTACATTTGTGGAAAAGATTCTGAGTAATCTGGAAGCAAGAACAACATTCTACTATACTACACAGCACGACACAACCTACTCTTTTCCCTCTGACTTTCATGATTATCTTTTACAGTGTTCTAAAGAGTTCATCACATGTCACAGCATTAGGTAACACATAAATTAAAGCACAGACCTTTATAGTGGAAAAGTAACTTCATATAAAACTGGATATCAACAATTGGTTGCTGCCCCTACATTCCCATTACAGCAGTTTTTCACTTATCAGGCTGATTCTGTGTACGTTTAAATGTCATTTACCGATGTCGTTTACCTGGACCTGAGCAAGGCCTTTGACATGGTCCCCCATCACATCCTCATCTCCAAATTGGAGGGAAGTGGATTTGATGGGTGGACAACTAGATGGATAAGCAATTGGTTGAAAGGCCGCAGACAGAGGGTGGTGGTCAATGGCTCTATGTCCAGGTGGAGGCCGGTAACGAGCGGTGTCCCTCAAGGGTCTGTCTTGGGACCGGTGCTCTTTAACATCTTTATTAATGACATCGATGAGGGAATGGAGTGCACCCTCAGCAAGTTTGCTGATGACACCAAGCTGAGTGGTGCAGTTGATACGGTGGAGGGAACGGATGCCATTCAGAGGGACCTTGACAGGCTGGAAAGCTGGGCTCGGGTGAACCTAATGAGGTTCAACACGGCAAAGTGCAAGGTTTTGCACTTGGGCTGGAAGAACCCCAGGCACTTGTACAGGCTGGGAGGAGTTGTCCTTGAGAGCAGCTCGGCAGAGAAAGACCTAGGGGTCCTAATAGATGAGAAACTTAACATGAGCCAGCAGTGTGCTCTGGCAGCCCGGAAGGCAAATGGGATCCTGGGCTCCATCAGGAGAGGGGTGGTCAGCAGGGATAGGGAGGTGATTGTCCCTCTCTACTCTGCTCTTGTGAGGCCCCATCTGGAGTACTGTGTCCAGGTGTGGAGCCCTCAGTACAAAAAAGATATGGAGATTTTGGAAAGGGTCCAGAGGAGGGCCACGAAGATGATCAGGGGACTGGAGCACCTCCCCTATGAGGACAGGCTGAGGGAGTTGGGTTTGTTCAGCCTGGAGAAGAGAAGGTTGCGGGGTGACCTCATTGCAGCCTTTCAATACCTGAAGGGAACTTACTCCCAGGAGGGGAGCAAACTCTTCGAAAGGGCTGATAATAGCAGGACTAGGGGAAATGGTTTTAAGTTAAAAGAGGGAAGATTTAGGTTGGATGTTAGGGGGAAGTTCTTTACTAGGAGAGTGGTTAGGTCCTGGAACAGGCTGCCCAGGGAGGTTGTGGATGCCCCGTCCTTGGAGGTGTTCAAGACCAGGTTGGACGGGGCTCTGGGCAACCTGATCTAGTAAAGACGTATGTTTGGTGGCCCTGCTAGGCAGGGGGGTTGGAACTACATGATCCTTGAGGTCCCTTCCAACCCGGGTCATTCTGTGATTCTGTGATTCTGTGTAACAAAATATCTTTTTAAGAAAGGAGAGTGTGATTTACCATTGACTGTAAATAGCCACAAAATGGTTTGTCCCAAAGTTGGATACGTAAGCAACAATCTACTTCCTTTATTCTTTCAGTTGAATGTTGCCTCAAAATATTCCTGCAAAGACCTAATCTTACCCTCATACTTCTTTTTTTTTTTTTTTCATGTTACTCTACTTTATACTCACCAAGGTTACTTGTGACTTATTTTCTTTCTTACATTTGTGGAAAAGATTCTGAGTAATCTGGAAGCAAGAACAACATTCTACTATACTACACAGCACGACACAACCTACTCTTTTCCCTCTGACTTTCATGATTATCTTTTACAGTGTTCTAAAGAGTTCATCACATGTCACAGCATTAGGTAACACATAAATTAAAGCACAGACCTTTATAGTGGAAAAGTAACTTCATATAAAACTGGATATCAACAATTGGTTGCTGCCCCTACATTCCCATTACAGCAGTTTTTCACTTATCAGGCTGATTCTGTGTACGTTTAAATGTGCTCTTGACTCAAACTGATAAATTTTCATAATTATAAGAATACACCTTACATTACAGAATTTAGTCTCATGCACTTTCTCTAGAAAAATCTGGAAATAACTACATGTTGCACGTGACTTTTGTCATCTAATTTTACTCAAATCTTCTAAATGAGCATTCCATAAAATGGAGAACATATGTTTGTTTTTACAGTAAGTGTTTTGGGGGATTGTCATTACCTATGAATTTAGCTGTAGAATCAACCCTAGAAATACATCAAATAGTGTCTTCTGGGGAAATCCCAAGCACAGCTGATCTTGACAATTCATTCAGCAGTTCTACATTATCTGACTTGCTGATTTGCAACAGAGATGTAAGAGTCTGAAAATATAAAGGGCTTACTTTTCTGTTTTTAATTATTTTTTTCTTCAGTCCTTAATTATCTGCCTACTGCAAGAGAACTTCTACCAGCTATCAAATATATGAAAACCAGGGAATGCCGTGGTGTTTCTTTGTTTGTTTGTTTTTTGTTTTTTTACTTTTTTTATTTTCTTTTCAGAGAAACAAAGATAGAAAAAAAAAACTGAAATACAAATATAAAGAATGGAGCTTCTTTCACATCAACTCTACTAAAAAAATAGCAAATTTCTGACCAAGCATGTCAGGGTTTTGAAGGGCAAGAGTTATGAATTGAAAGTACATCTGCAACACAGATTCCTTATTTCAAAAGGGTAAATTACCCTACTTTTGGTCTTGGCTTTCTCCCATGTAATTTTTTTGTGCAGTAAAATATTGTTAAAATTAGAGGACACAAAGTGATGACACAGCTTAATGTGTTAGCCATCTAATCAAAACTATTATTGGCAGGTTAAAACATAAATTAAAAAAAATATGAACAATATCAGAAGCAGCTGTCAATGAAAAAAATGAAGATTTTGATAATAAAAATATAATATTTAAAAATATTTAAAAACGTTAAGTGCAAGATCTGGGGAGTAGTTCATACCCTGCACTACTTATGAATGTATTCCTTGATCCTGCCTCTGCTATCAGACGTGCTCAGTAAGGTTTTACAAGCCAAATCCTGTAGAAGAGAAATCAATAGATTTTAGATTTAAGATAAAATGTAATACATGTTTCTAATATAATCCCTGTTACCTTGTGCAGGCTGCTCATAAACACACATGCATATACATACACACCCTCATATATACACAGGCATACATTTGAAC
Organism: Excalfactoria chinensis; assembly: GCF_039878825.1. NCBI lineage: Eukaryota > Metazoa > Chordata > Aves > Galliformes > Phasianidae > Excalfactoria > Excalfactoria chinensis. Next base: position 57,715,494 of record NC_092857.1, on the reverse strand, counting down.
AAAACTACACGGAAAATCTTTTAAACTTTGTAAAAGAAGCAGCTGTGCACTTGCAGTTGTCAAAGTCCCCAGCTGTGCACTCTGCGTAAGATCATGGAATATTGTTTCCAGATTGTCAGGGGAACACATTAATTTTGCACCATTTTCTGTTCCTCTTACATTCTTTGTCATGAAAATGAGCATGTGTAATGAAGAGAACATGATAAGCATTAACATTTGGTGATAACTCATTCTACTGTCAAAAAAAGTGGTCACACAATGGAAAGTGGCATGCTTACCCAGCCTCAAAGACACCATAGGCATGAAGACTTAATAATGGCATCTCATTGCTCTATTGCATTTCTTCTGAAGGAATTATTTTATGTGCAGATACAAAGACAACATTATGACTGACAATAAAATACAAAAAGATACATTTGAACAAACTGCTAGTATGATAAATTCCAAATTTCTCTTTTTTTTCCCCCAAAAATTTAAGAATTGCAAAATACTTTTGTCTTGAGATAACCTTGTCAGTGCATCCATGACAGAATCAGTGATGGAATGTTAGAATACAGCCTCTTTCAAAATTACTTTCAAATCCCTCTGTGAAAAATGACTTCTAGTGCAGTATTTGAAAGACTTCCCTTTTTTCTGTTGTTTCTGAAACCCAGTCTTTTATGTGATCCTCTTGCCCAGAGGATATTTTATTGCTAGATAGTAAGGACAGGAATGAAAAGAAAACGCTGAGCAATGAAAACCCAAACATTATTTGACTATCTGAATTCAGCTAAATAATTTTTGTATCATTGAACATGTAAATCACCTGCCCTGACTACTGCCAACTGATGCAGTTGCAGCTGCTCTGCCTGACCAGCACCCTCTCCTGTTCCCAAACACAAGGTGGAGGGATAGAAGTTTGACTCCCTCAGGAGCCAGACACAACTCTGGAGTGTCAGTGACACAACTACATCAGGAGGAGAAACAAACCATCATTCCTTGCAAATGCTTCACAGGAAAAAACAAAACAAAAAAAACAAAAACAAAAACAAACAAACAAAAAAAAAACAACCCACAAAACAAAACACAAAAGCAAATTAAAAAAACTTTTTTTTTTTTTTTTTTTTTTTTTAAAAAACATTTATCCCAAACTCAAGATTTTGCGTAAAAAGAGATGATCTGATAGGTACATACTGCTTAATATCTCCTTTAAAGTAGGCCCATGTGAACCTAATGAGATTTGCTGAGACCAAATGGAATGTGCTGCAGTTGGGCTTGGACAATCCCAAGCATTTATATAGACTGGGGGAAGATCTTGAAAGCAGCCTTGTGAGAAGTATTTGGGGGAGGGAATTCCCTGTGAATGAGAAGCTGCACATGAACCAGCAGTGTGCACTTGCAGCTTGAAGGCCAATTGTGTTCTGGGCCCTATTAAAAAAAGGGGTGGCCAGATTGTCTCCCTCTATTCAGCTCTTGTGATGCCCCATCTGGAGTACTGCATCCAGCACAAGAAAGACAGAGTTCTTGGAATGGGTCCAGAGGAGAACCACTAAGATGATCAGAGGGCTGGAGCACCTCTCTTATGAAGAAAGGTTGAGGGAACTGGGCTTGTTTAGCTTGGAGAAGTCCTGTGGCCTTCCAGTACATAAAAGGAGTGTACAAACAGGAGGGGGTATGATAGTTTATGAGGGTGGATAGTGATAGTACAAGGGGGAATGGTTTTAAAATAAGACATGGGAGATTTAGGGTAGATATTAGGAGGAAGTTTTTCACTCAGAGGATAGTTACACAACAGTTTGCCCTATGAGGTTGTGGGTGCCCCATCCCTGGAGGTATCCACATTCTAGGGCAGGTAGGATGTGTCTCTGGGCAGCCTGGTCTAGTGGTTGGTGACCCTGCCTATGGCAAGGGGTTGCAACCAGCTGATATTTGAGGTCCTTTTCAACCCAGGCCATTCTATGATTCTTACTCTCCAAGAACTTGTTACTGTCTTGCTCTCCGTTCATACAGTTGAGATGAGGGCAGTTTAACCACCCTCATGCTGCATGTCAAGATCACAGGGAAATAAGACACCCTACCTATCATGTAGCGATATGAATTAAAAAAAATCTAAGAGTAAGACAGAGATAACTCCGATACTTGGGGTGGGAGAGAAATCAATCCACATCAAGGTAGCACTCAAACAGGTATGTCTCCAGAACTTTTTGCTGGAGAACCACTGTTTCCTCAGTCATATTAAAACAGTGGCAAATATTCATTTTGTACATATCTCTCCCTACTCTGAAGATATAATGTTCTTCCGCCGATCCCTTCCAACCCAGCTGGAAATCAGAGATAAAAGGGGGAAAATGCTATCAAGAAGAAACTCCTGAACCATCAAATGCCACACCTGCTCCCTCAAGAGTACACAACACATAACATTTCATATAATGATCAGATAGCAAATTCATGAACTAGAAAGGGCTAAAATAGCAGTAAAACAACATCTGTCTTCTTTTAGACAGCATTATTAATATTATTCCTCATCTAGTAAATGGGTTTTCAGCTTCAGCTTCCAGAAAATATCTCCCATGATTCTCAACCTGATCATCCTCTTGAGGTAAACAGTATCTTCCTATAATCCTTTGAAATGCTAAAGAGTTCAATGTTAAATCTCTTAACATTAAATTTCTTTCATCATTTGCTTATCCAATTTCCACTTAAAGACCTGATCTTTAACAGCAACTCTGTATACAGCAGTGCAAACATTAGTATTATTTTTTTACTATTATTGATAAACACATGTATTTAAGTTCAAACTGAAAGCAAGTGTATTAGGGAAATGGATCTTCTCATTCCTACTCCAAGGGTGGAAGCAATACAAATTAAAATGTAAGGTATTTGAATCAATCATACCTAGTAGTTTTAAGGAAAAATGTAAGAGAATGTCTGCTGAGCCCTCTAACAATGTTTGCAATATTATCTTTGCAGCTGAGTAGAGTGAATCACAAGATGACTCAACCTCTCAAACATCACAATAACAATAAATAAATAAATAAAGCCCTTCCTTCACACCAAGAAATTGCACACTTACAAACATCCTTACTGAAAAACCTGTCTGAAAGCCATTTGAAAAGAAATAAATGCAATTTGAATTTTTTTAAAATCTCATCAGCCCTGCTATAGTTCCTATGAATAGACTTATCTGATTTGTTAAATATCTTTAACTTTTAAAGATGATTAGGGAATCATTTTTGTTGCTGTTGCTGCTGTGCAAATGGATAGATACATTTCCCCAGCAAGTTTTGGAGACAGGCTGGTAGTAGGTACAATTAACTCAGCACATATCATTTACTGCATCCTCACTTCTTTCACAGAAACCCTTGCCAACTGATACCAGGCAGAAGATTGGCTTTGGTTCTGCAAGCAGCTGCTCATCTTCCCACTTTGCTGGAGGTAAGTTGTCACAGTAAAACAGCTGCTAAGAGAGTGGGAGGGAGACACCAAAGAACAGAAACAATTGTGTTGATAAAAAAAAAAAAAAAAAAAAAAAAAAAAAAAAAAAAAAGAAAAATGAGGGGGAAAAAAAAAAATAAACGAACAGCAATCTCACCTTCTTCAAACAGATTTGAGTTCTACCACATCTTATTTGCCTAAAAAGAAAACAGCATGACCAAGTTAACCCTGAAATAATGAGCTTTTGGAGACATGCACAACACTGAAAGCCAATAAAAAATAAATCTTCTGATGTTATTTTACTGATAATGATTTTTGTGATCACAATTGACAAACTCATAGATCTGAGACTTAGGATTCACTACAGATTTAATCTTATCTGATTTAAAATTACAAAGCCTGGTTTGAAAGAGGTAACACTTACTTACCTCAAAGTGGGCATAAGTTAGAGTTCCTGGACTTATACTCAAAGAAAATAAAAGTAGATAGAACAAACCCTGATTCCCACAAGCCAAAATCTAAGAAGAAACAATCCTTGTGTGTAGCAGTACTCTGATGAGATCAGTGCTACTCAAACAAAAGAAACTGACCTGCTAATTTTAATAGGAGAACAAGGCATGAGTGCAATATTTCAAGGTAAAACACTAATTATCATGTGTTTACTTATGTAGCAGATTATTAAAGCATGGGCTTTATTTATTTATTTATTTAATTACCAAATTATCAAAACTAGTACTATTTGAATTATGTAGGACTGACAATCTGAACTTTGACAAAAAGTCTTTTCAGTACTCCAGGCTACACACTGCACTCATTTCAAGAAACAAAAGATACATAAAACCAAAAGCTATGCAATGCCAAACACTTCTACTGCATTTACAACACTTAACACCTGGAAGATTGATTAAAGTTGTTTGTTTCTTGGTTTGTTCAATTGTTTGCTTCTTCGTTTGTTTTCTGGTTTACCACTGGATCATAGAATCATCAAATCCTTAGTGTTGGAAGGGGCCTTTAAAAATCATCTAGTCCACCTCCCATAAAACAGAGGCATTTACAGCTTGATCAGGCTGCTCAGAGCCTGGTCCAGCCTGACCATGAATGCTTCCAGGGATGGAACTTGCCTCTCTGGGCAACCTCTGGCAGTGCTTCACCACCCTCACTGTAAAAGCTTGTCCTGACATCCAACCTGAATCTTCCCTCTTTGAGTCTGAAACCATTTGAGTTTGAAACCATTTTCCCTTGTATTACCACCACTACCTGATAAAGAGTCTGTCTCCTTTTTTGCAGCTCTGCCTTGGATACTGAAAGGCTACTATCCCATCTTCTCTGAGCCTTCTCTTCCCAGGTCGAACAGCCCCAGCCCTCTCAGCCTACACCTACACCTTCAGTATGGAAGGTGTTCCATCCCTTGTATCATTTTTTGTGGCCCTCCTCTGGATGCACTCCAACTGATCCACATCCCTCCTGTACTAAGGACTCCATATCTGGATGCAATACTTCAGGTCAGGTCTTAACTGTGCGGAATAGAGGGGTAGGATCACCACTCCTGACCTGCTGGCCACACTACTTTTGAGCCAGGTGCAAGACCTTGCACTTGGATTTGTTGAACTTCATGAGGTTTTCCGGAGCCCACTGTTCGAGCCTGTCTAGGTCCCTCTGGATGGGATCCAGTGCGTGTGTTGACCACCTCACAAAACTTGGTGAGGGTGCATTTGATCCTACTGTTGCCGTCACTGATGAATATATTAAAACTATTGGTCCCAGTACTGATCCCTGAGGGTCATCACTGATCTTCATCCAGACACTGAGCCACAGACCACCAGTCTCTGGATTCAATCCTGCAGCCACAATCCTGCAGCCAGTTCCTTGTCCACCAAACAGTCCACTCATCAAATCCATATCTTTCCAATTTGGAGAGAAAGATGTTGTGGAATAGCATGTCAAAGGCCTCACTAAAGTCCTCGCATCAGTGGTTCTTCACTTGTTCATTACTGCAGTTACGCCATCACAGAAGGTCACTAGGTTGGTCAAGCAGGACTTGTGCTTAGTAAGGCCATGATGGTTCTCTCATATCACCTTCATGTCTTCCATGAGCCTTAGCATAGCTTCCATGAGGATCTGCTCCACAATCTTTCCCAGCACAGATGTGAGAGGATCTAGAGGATCAGAGCCTCTTGAAATTCTCTACAGACCTGGAGGTTCCTTCTTTTTTTTTTTTTTTTTTTTTTTTTTTCTTCTTTTTTCTTAAAGGCTGTACTTCTCCTCTAATAACATGAAGTCCCAGACAGTAAGAGTGCTGACAGTATTGATAATCTGACAAGCTAGAAACACATTCACAAGGGATAGGTTTCATATATTCAGGCAGAAGGGCAAACTATATTCCAATATTGTAAAAAGTCAATAATCTACATAAAGTAAGCATCTTCTTTATTAGATGTTATGAAAAAAAAATGAGGAAGGCCCCGAAGTTGTAGAGGGACATCTTGCACAGCACTGGAGTTTTAGTGCATGATGTAATCCAAGCCTTGAAATCAGGATCAAAAAACATAAAAAAGTGGGAAAATGTAAGACCTGAGATTTGTATTTAAATGTGGGGTAGAATGCACAATAAAGCTCATAGATTTAGTACTCCCATTCCCTACTTAGCTTAATAAAATAATGAAAACAGTGTAAGTAGGTAATGAAACATCAGAATGTGTGACATATAAGGAACAGCTGAATTTTGTGAGTGATACTCATTACAGTAAAGCCTGTGAGATGCATGAAGCTATGCAGCTTACATAAAGAAATTTATTTCATACAATATACTAATATATAGTCTTATAGTAGTATATAGTTTTATTCCTCCTTTTCCAAACTACAGCAATTATACTTTCTAAAACTTCCCCACTATTTTTTGGTTTTGCCTGTTTGTGGTTCTTTTCTCTTGTAATTAAAATGACTGTTTGGTTATTTATTATTATTCACCCACTGCTTGCCTTTTTTTCTGAAGCATTTTTTTTTTTTTTTCCTCCACCATGTTTCTTGTTTTTCATTCTTAAGAGAAATGCAAAGCAGGAATCTATATGTCATAATCAACTTTGTGCTGATTAAAAAATTTTGTCAAAGACAGAGTTCTTAGATATAAATATTAAATCAACAACAGTCCAATGGATTTAAAGAAGCCTACATTTGTCTATCACAAATCTGAGCTACCTTGATTCCAACAACTCTCAACTCTTCACTTCTTTCACAATCCAGAAAAAATAATAGCAAGAACTGCCCTCTTTCCCCTTTTAAAGATGCTAAAACACTTGCAACTCACCTTCTGGGACAAGAACTTTTGATAAACAGAAGTTAAGCAGCGAGTACACATGTACCCTCCAAAAACGTGTATTTTGCCTTACCCTGCATATGAATGGTGCGATTTATGCTATGGGGCCTTCCTGCTGCCCCATGTGGGAGAGGAATAAGAGTAGGAGAGAAACAAGTGCTTTAGCCAGATATGCCTTAGGTCACAAAAGCTGCAAACACTCTTGCTATTCATCTCCCTAAAGAGTTTTCTATCTCAGAACGTTAGTAGTATTTCTGATACTGTCTGATATCAAAGAGTAATCTACTTTTCTTGTTCACTGATGACATCAGATATCTGTCAGGCTGAACCAGACAAACTGGATGGTGCTTTTCCATTTGCCTTTTTTAGTAAAATTAGCTTATAGTATATGAACAGCCAACTCTTTGAAGCTTATTACATACAAATGAAGACCAGGGAAGCATGAGAATAAAAACCGAGCTGGAAAACAGAAAGTTCTTGTTCTGGTTCTGATTTTAGCACTTCATGGTCTCAGCTTCATCAACCCTGTGGGACTTGGCTGAGGGAAACACAGCATAGCCGTGTGAACAAAACATGTACACTGAAAAAAAATAAAAAATAAAAATTAAAAAAAAATGTCAACAGGCTTTTAACTTCTTGAATGATTCAAAATTTAGCTTGATTTAACATTTTCATACCATTCAGCTTAATAATTCACCAGATTTCCGGTGGCTAACAATTTAATGAGGAGCATGTGATGTGAATTATCTTGTATGTGGAGACTGAATTCGTGGCAGTTAATCACCCTTAGAACTGTATGATACATAACAGTTTAACAACATAGTCCCTCCTGCTACTTTATTTTTAATGTTAGCAAAACCTTTATCAGTGGAAGTTCATGACAAAACTGGAATACAAGCTACTGCTCATATACATGCTACAGAAAAATGCAGCTGCAATAATCCAAGAACCTCTGAATTCTCACTGGTGCAGTATTCACAGTGGAATCATTATCAGACACTGCAGAGAAAATACTTAACTATGGGTTGCCACACATCACTGTAGAGTTCAATCACATTAATTCCCTCTTCACCTTTAATTTTTACAATCATCATTCTAGAAAAAAATCCAAGAGTGCCTTCAACATGCTGAGTATATAACAAATATAACAGATGATGATAAATACGATGGAAACAAAGGCTTGGAGCTACAAGTGATGTTGAATCCAAAATTACAGAGATGTTTAAACTGCAAGCTAATGCTTCGATCCCCCCAAAATTGTTCCCAGGTCAACAAAGCTCAAGCTGTTCAAGCACCCACTGGGATATTTTTACTTCAATTAGTGTGCAAATGGGAAGTAAAAAACAAGGGAAGTTGGATTAACTGACTTCTGCAGTACAGAGCAACTGCTTGTGGAAAGTTCAAGCTGGCAAACAACAGGCCATAGGTTTTCATTCTCCTTGGGCATTAAGTGATAAACGCTGCCATCATTTTACTGTAAAGCAGCAAAAAATAAATCAAAATCACAACAAATATCAACATTGTGTATTAATCTGTGAAGAAAACTTGACAACAAAGTGTTTCAACATTAATAATCTATTATCCCCAGTGATTTTATCAGTATCTTAGAAGAGCATTTGAAAGTAGCACAGCTGGACAAAAGCATCATTTCTCCTGTGTGCAATTTTTGAGTGAATTCTGAGTGTATGAGAAATTCCTGATTGACAGCTCTGGAGAATATATTTATCCACAAGCCAGGCAGAGACTAGACAGCAACAGTAAAGGCTGGCCCACACTTCAACTCTGACCTTCAGGGGCAAGTGAGGAGCAGATGTGTTTGTGTGAGGGTCAAGTTCCATCAGCCAGGGGTACTTCTGATTGAGTGCTTCTTGCACATCGTTTATTTTTTTTTAAGCAGGTCTGTTACTTTGGAGTAAGGAGAAATTTGCTGTTCAGGGAGATGAGGATTTATCCAAGTTTGGGTATAGATGTGGTTCTCACTCTCATCTTTCTAGAAGGGTTTTCCAGGGTGCTTCCCATTCTTTCAGTGAAATTTAGCTTATATAGGTAACACTCCTGCGGTCACGCTGGAGTAGAAACTTTTGATTATGAAGAAACTGCCAATAATAATTACTGCTACCGCTGCACTTCCTCTGCAAAAGCCATCTCTTAGAACAATAATTAATGCCCTAAGGTAGTGAGGCCTTTAGTATGAGTAAACTCTCTTTCAATTTTTCTTTTATTTTTAAAAAATTCTGTTGAGTTTTGCTCTCACTTTGCCTTTTTTGATGTTAACAATCTTGATTTCTCAAGTAACATTATAACAGTTAGCCCTCCAGTGCAAAGGGAAAGGTGTAATAAGAACTTGTACAGGGGAGATGCTTGTTCATTTGCCATTTAACAGTATACACACGTGCACACACCTGTATAATTTTAGTGCTTTGAATTCTTAAAACTGACTTTTTTATTTATGAGATTGGATATTTACAATCACTACTAAACTGGACCGTGGATGTCTAATCACAGCCCACAAAGCCACAGTATAAGTAGTGAACAAACCTAGGAAAATTGAATCTTCATTTGACCAAGACAACAAATAATCCAATCAAAATAAACACATTCACTTTCTGACAGTCACACTAGAGACTACCAGTCCCAAACTCCTGCCATGGGCAGGGCTGTCACCCACCAGTTATATAGTTATATCGACAGCCCTGTGCAGTCCGTTCCATGCCCACCACCCTCTGGTGCAGACCCTTTTCCTGACCCAAATCTGCCCCTCCCCTGGCACAGCTCCATGCTGTTCCCTTGGGCCCTGTCGCTGTCACACAGAGCAGAGCTCAGCGCTGCCCTCCGCTCCAGCTGCAGCAACCATGAGGCCTCCCCTCAGCTTCTCTGCACTGTGCTGAGAGCACCCAGGGGCCTCAGCTCAGGTTTGCCTAAGACTGGTGTTTGTCCAGCCCTCTAACTCATTAGGATCTCTCTTGAAGCCCTCTCCCTGCCCTTGAGGGATTCAACAACTTCAGCTAATTTGATATCATCAGTAAAATTATTTAGTATGCATTCAAGTCTTTCATCCAGATCATTTATAAAAAATTGAACAGTATTGGTCCTGAGATAGAGCCATGTGGAACTTCCTTAGTGACTGATTGTTAGCCTGATGGAATCCCATTTAACATCGGTCTGAGCCTGATCCATTAGTCAACTATTCACTTATTACTGTGTACTTGCCTAGCTGTATGCTGGACATTCTGTCCAAAAGGATACTGTGATAACCAATACTGAAAACCCTGCTGAAATTCAGATGTTAGTGCTTCTGGCTTCACTTGATCAACTAAGTGGGAAACTGTCATAAAAGGAAGTTAAGTTAGTTAAAGAGGACTTTATCCTCATGAATCCATGGTGGCTATTACTAATTGTCTTTCTCTAGTAAGTGGTAATGGAAAATTCCTGAGCCAGAATCATCGAGTCCAACCCCCCTGCCAAAGCAGGTTCCCTACACCAGGTCGCACAGGTAGGCGTCCAGGCAGGTCTTGAATGTCTCCAGAGAAGGAGACTCCACAACCCCCCTGGGCAGCCTGTTCCAGTGCTCCATCAACATCACTGTAAAGAAGTCCTGATGCACATTCATGCAGAACTTCCTATGCTCCAGTTTCTGGCCATTTCCCCTTGTCCTGTATTCACACACTGCTGAAAAGAGCCTGCCCTCACCACTTCGCCCCCCACACCTCAGATATTTATAGACCTGGATCAAGTCCCCTCTCAGTCTTCTTTTCTCAAGGCTAAACAGATCCAGTTCACTTAGCCTTTCTTCACAGGGGAGATGCTTCAGGCCTTTCACCATCTTTGTGGCCCTCCACTGAACTCTTTCCAAGAGATCCCTGTCTTTTTTTCTACTGGAGAGCTCAGAACTGGACACAGTACTCCAGATGAGACCTTACCAGGGCCGAGTAGAGGGGAGGATCACCTCCCTCGACCTGCTGGCCTATATTTTTTACAAGCTGTAAATTCAGAAGGACTGTGAAATGGAGATTAATAGAGCAGTAGCTCAGCTATAAACCTCAGCACTGCCTTTCTCCTAAAAAACATATTTTAATGAATAACCCTTTTTCTGGGGTGTCAGACATTGACTCTCAGGTAATGTCTAGTTTTTGATAGGCTCATGTAGAAACCACAGTCAATTTCTGATGATCAGGAAGTCTAGTGAGGTTCATTTCTGTTGGTATTTAGATACAAAACCACATTCCTGAATAATTCAGTCAAACAAAAAACCAACTGGATCATAATGTCAAGAGTTCTTCTGCTGACAAAGAAAGTCAATGATGCTGCAGATTTTCTGACACTTAGTGTATTGATTGACATGATTCTGTCATTATTTTCCACCATATATTTTGAATTCTTTGGGAAACATAAAAGAGTATGCAAATATTCTCCTTCATGCTTTACAGGATATAGCATTTATCCTCGTAATGCTCCAGCCAAAATCAGCACCTGGATGAAGAGCAGCTGGCTAAAGCTGAACCCAGGGAAATTAATGCCAGTTTGAAAAGGGAAGCTCTTAGAACTTGCCTCTTCAATTCAAAATACCTGCCCCCAATCCCTTAAAATCCTAGTTATCATTTCTCTCCATTATCAAAGATTTGGCTTTTTTACAGAGCTTTTCAATACATATAGCAACACTTCCTACTTCAGTTTTTCCAGTGTCTTATCAAATACGTTAAGACTGGAATTGCCCAGTTTCCTCAAGGAGTATTTTCTCTGAGCATATGCATACATATCTCAGTATTTATATGTCAGTATTTATATCTCAGTATTTATATGTCAGTGACCGTGACATCTTCCCTTAACATCAGTGGTACTTACTTACATTGAAAAGAGAATGCATTTTTTTTGTTGTTAATTGCCAGCTAAACTGTCACTGTCCTGTCATCCAGTTTCCCTTTCCAGATTATCACTAGTACTACCATTGTCTTAGCTTAGATCATTTCTTCCTGTTCTTAAGTTCTTTTCTGCTGCATTAAATCCCAGACAGTTTACTGATTCAGTTCCCTTTTATACAGTGACATGTTCATACTTAAGCTTAAGAACATGCAGCTCTGATGGAGGAGACCAGGTGCTTGGCATTTTCTCTTTAGTCTTTCCAGGAATGTAAGGTATGTGAAGTAACTTCCCTTGGCTCTTCTCAGTATTGTGGTCAGCCTCACAGCTTTTCATGCTACCCTAAAAAGATTTTACTATCTGGAAAATAATAATCCTTCAATTCAGTCTAGCAATGATGACATAACAGCCAGTAATGGCTGTTCATATCTACCTTGATGAACTAATAGAAAGCTGACAGTCACTGCAATTTCCAAGCATTTGGTAGCAATAGAAGCATATTTCAAAGGCCTTTTCTTACTTAGTATTTCTCCATCTATCTTGAAGAATTTCTGTTCCTTATATTTGTTCTTGTTAACATAATTTGAAAAAATGCAACTAGCAAATCATATGTAAAAATACTAGGTGCATAAATGAAGCTATTTTCCTTATGTGCCCGAGAAAGCTTAAACATTATATTGCTCTTTGTATTGCTATATAGAAAATATAAACCTGGAGATAAGGGATTCCAGATAGTAAAATTCCTAGATTGGACACAACTCTGTAGGTGACTTTGTATATAAATCTTAATTTCCAATTGCTAAAACTAATGGCACATTAGTTGCCTGCTTTTAATGGTTGTAATGACTGGAAGTAAAAAATGAAGCAGGGACTCAGTACTGGAACAAAGTTACACCATGAGAGCTGTACAGCCAAAGTGGGTACAAGAACCCATAGTAGGATCTTTTCATTTGCTCTTTCTACAGATTTACTGTAGAAATTGATCTGTATTGATGCAACAAGTAATATGTCACATCAGAGAAGGACCAATAGTGTGAAACACCTGAAGTTGGAGTTACACACAGTATTTTCTCAGAGACTAGCTTAATGTATACTAATTCTAATCAGTATTTGTGGATTGATTGCTATTACTGATGGCAGTGTTTTAGATGTTCTCCTGAAGCACATTATTCTGTTCATTTCCAGTGAAAAGAAATTCAGTCTGTGTCTCCAAGACCACAGAAAAAACCCAAGTGCAGAAAGAGGGAATGATTAGCATCATAAGTATACTCCTGATGCAAACTAAAGTGCTAATCTAGATGTAAGACTGTCCAAGATGTTTTTGAATACTTAATCTTGGCATTAATCAAAACTAGATTGGACAAGTCTCTGATCAATGTGATCTAAATTGGCTCTGATTTGAGAAGAGATTTGGACCAGCTGACCTCTAGAGATCCCTTTGAACCTGAATTATTCTATGATTTTGCATATCCTTGATAGTTGAAAGATAGTGCTTACATGTCATAACCATGTTTTTATCCATTCAGCCATGCAAATATACACACTTTTTTTTTTTTTTAACTCAAACTTGTTAAAATTTGTTCTCATTTTCCACACAGATGCCAATAAGAAAAGGTGAAAAGGATCTTTAGCTCCAGCTTAGTTAAAAAAACTGATAAAAGTTCTTTTGAATAACAGGACCAATTAATTCAAATATTTAATTGGAGATATTTAGTATAGTGTGGAGATAAGATCATGAACAGCAAAGAGAGCTTGAAGTTGGAACCAAAAGCAGAGAAAAGGGCATTACATACTGTTTAGTAAGTAATTGAAATTAAAATTTCTTGTGATTTTGCATCATGGTAATGTAAAATATCTAGCTATGAGCTCCCACTTTGTAGGACTCCAAGAAAATCATACCGTAGTTTCCAGAAATGAAGGAAATGACTCAGTGTGTGTTTGTATAAATCTGCATGTATAGGTGTGGCTGCGCATATGGGACAAGGGGATGCATTTTCATTATAAATGCTTTGTTCTTCCTTTGAGAGAAAACAGAAATTACTAGACTGTTACATCATACTGTAGTATAAAATGGAAAGCAGCAGTCTGAGTATCTTGAAGAGACTTAGCAATTATGGATCTGTTGGACATCAGAGAACAGACAGGCAACCATGCTGACCAGAGAGCTTGTTCTGACCTTCCACTTTTTGGACCCTAGGGAGGCAGATTATTTTTCTTTTCTGTTTTATTTTTTTCTTTCAACCATTGATTTCTTCTTTTATTTATTTATTTGCTTCTTTTTATTTTTTTTCTCCCTAGACAGATACATATCACAACTACTAGTAATTGTCCATGATTCCCTGTATCATATTCCCTAGGGAGCCCTCTGTAAGAGAAAACAAATGATTTTGACTTTTGAGGTGTAGATTTGCCCTTAAATTATCTCTTTTATCATCTTAGACTGTACAGCATCAATAACAGAAAATCAAAAAGAAGGGGTGAAAAAAAAGCTCAAAAATACCTAGCATCATATGAAGCTGGGAAGAACAGATTTGTCTCTTAGGTATCCATTAGGAATTTCACTTGGCAACATTTTTTGTATTTTGCTTCCACACTGCTGAAGGAAGTGTATAAGCAGTAAAAGTGATGAAATAATAATAATAATAAAATTGTTGTAAATCTCATTCTAATTCATATTTTCAGATCCCCTTGGTGAACTGGAAGTACTTTCACTAGTCCAGAATCTATCTCCTTTTCTCCTGCCTTGTCATTTCTTTGTTCCATGCCCCATTCTCAGCAGCTTAACTAAAGATGCTCTTCTGAAGAAAGAGGTCAAATGCAGAATGTAGGAGTTAACATGGCTGTCCAAGTCTTCTCACCTGATACAGTTATGCATTTATAATCAAATGAGTCTGAAAATGCCAAGCAGTCTAGTGCAAAGATAATTTTTACTTAAGAAAAAGAAAAGGCTGAAGGGCTGGGTTTTGTCTTAGAAAGAAGAGTAGGAGTTGTGGGATAGGAAGAGAGCAGTGCCAAAAACTAGATAGCACTCAGTGTGTTACCCGCCTGAGGTCTCAAGTTATGAGAAAGTGAGAAAAGCTGCTTTCTGCTTCTGCATAAGACAGTTATCCTGTGTGTCCTGGGACACAACTGGTGGGGAATTTCTGTCTGAACAGGAAACACACAAAGCAGTAGCAAGAGAGACTAAAAGCAATGAATCTTACTTCTTTTCAGTCTGTTCCATTTTCCCATATGCCATTTTGAGTAGTGGCAGAAAGACCTTGGAACGTGGAAGCAGTGGCAAGAGTAAAGTGGACTCATCATCTCTTTAGTAAAATACAGATGGAAAAACTACTTGTTATCTTATATCCCACAGAAATGCCTGGCTGCTCAGGTCAGGATTTTCTAAACACACAGTGTCTATAAACACTAACTCTGTGATCCGGAGAATGGATCTTCCTTTTGGTGTGTTCATGCTGAGGTTTCCATGACAGATCGTTGAAAGTAATAAACCTCACTTTTAAGAACTAATAACTACCATGGGGAAATAACAGAAATATTATTGGTCAATGCTAAATGGATAAGTGGAGGAGAAAAGTTGAAGAGTGCATGAAGAGGAAAGCTCAACAAGTTTCAGAGTTTGTTGCAGGAAGAAAAACAAAGGAAAAAGGCTGCTAGCGTAGTTCTGTTGCTCTTTTATCTTTCTCTCCTTTTCTTCTATTATTTAATTAATGACAAATTGTGTAGATCACAAACAATTTCTCCCACTTAACTGCCAACATTTTTATTTTTATTTTAAATATTCATAAGTGAATTTAATGCTCATGTATGGGGGAGATGAATAACATCAGCTAGAGCCAGACAAAGCCTAGGCAGGCATCGTGCAAGATTTTACACATGGCTCTGCCAGAGGAACTAAATATTTATCTTTAATACTCCTGCTTATATTCAAAGCACAAATTCTTTTTGTTTTGCATATATCACAAAAGCTGCATTGGTATTTAAAAATGTGTAAATTAAAACATCAGTTAACTGACATACTAATACCATACTTGAGGCCAGGCCAATAGAGGCCAATAGATATTTGCTGAGCGATGAATGAATGCCCAGGGTTAGGCCAGGATGGTTGGTGGGGGCAGAGCCACTACCATGATGGTGGTAGGGGACAATGGCAGGATGAGCTGGGCTGGGCTGCAGGCACCCTACAGGCTGTGGGTTGGACACAATTACTCTAAAGTCTGAGATTAAACCAAGGACCAGAGGCCTGTATCATTGCATTAACAATATTTAGTCTTTGCTATAATAAAGATTAGTGTTAAGTCAGCTACAAAGACATATAATGGAAATTGGAACGAAATGGCTGATAACAAGAGGGAAAAAGGGTAAACAGAAGGGAGAGTGTGAAAGAAAGTCGTAATGTAACTATAATAACTTTGCATTCAACAAGGATCTGTCTTCCTCAAACTTGGCAACTATTTGTGTATTTCCTTGCATTTGTTTATTAATGATTAAAGAAGAAAGGTAGGAAATATACAGTATTGTACAGGCTTCATAGCCAAGTCAATCTTTGTACAGCTAAAACGCATCAAGCTCTGAACAGCTTCCAAATCAAAGGCTGATCACCTGGCTCTCATTTATTACGAGTTTAACTGAAAGCAAAGTCTTGACTTTTACTGCTGAAAATTTTGTGACTTGTCCCTGCAGGCCATAACAACTGTTTCCCATCCTGACCAACCCAACAGCACTTGAGTTAAGAACAAAAGCACACTGAGAAGGACCATGTAATGGGCTTCATTCTCCTAGGTGTCTCCCCCTCCTGGCTACTAAGCTCAATGCCAACATTTTAAACAACTTAAAAATAAACATAAAATAGAAAATATGACAGCAACAAAACTGTTGAACTGCTTCCATCCACCCCCACACACATAGTGATAAAACCAAAATATGACAGAAATATTTACTCTTGGCAGGACAATATGGCTTTCTCATCCTGAAGTACTGCAGTCCCACAAAGCATTTTCCGTTAGTGTTACTCTCCCACTACCCTTTTGAGCTTCCCCATAAATCATGGTACTGAGGTGCAGCCATTTCTTTGTTTGGTATGCTGACTGTCCCCAGGCAGATACCAACAACCAGCAGGGAGAAGGGGGCAGATCACAGTCTGGATCTGTAGCTGTGCAGGAAATAAGCGGAGTTGAACTGCAAAAATTCCTAAAGAACAATTATGAGACATTCTCTGGGAATATAAGGCGAGGGAATTTTATTTATTTTACTATTTTATTTATTTTATTTTATTTTATTTTATTTTATTTTATTTTATTTTATTTTATTTTATTTTATTTTACTTTATTTATTTTTCCCTGCCCCTAAAAAAAAGTCCAAGTGAAGCACAGCTCTGACTGCAGTGTTTCAAAAGAAGATGAAGCATCCCAGGCTACCCACAGACCCCGTGTCTCCTCCAAGGCTCTCTGCCATACAACTGGGTGCTTGGCAGTGCCCTGCAAGCCTCTCTCATCTTCAGCGGATGCTGGGAAGTGCTGGGAGCCCTGAGGCGAGCTGGGTCTCTTGGGGCTGCCAGGCAAGCTGTTGGGGAGGTGGGTGAACTGGCAGCAGTCCTGCCGGGTTGCTGTCAGAAAATACAGCAAAATCTGCATCTTTCCAGAGAACATTTGAATTTCATCAAAACAGTACTTTCCAGCTCAATAATTTTTTACCTTGAAATTTCTCTCTCTCTGTTAGTGTCATTATCACTTGGTTCTTTCCCCTTGTAACTAACCAGCTTTGCCTTTTCTTTGATGTTTCCAGCCTCTTATTGAGGTACATTATGCAGGGAGGACAACAAGGAAGTATGCACACCTACATATCAAAGGGAAAATCCTTCCTCCTCCTCTCTTCACAAGTCACCCTGCTCAAGCACTGAATTTAAACCCTGAGTGATCATGTATATTACCAACAATCAAACAAAAAATTAGAGGAAAATGGGCTAAGGTGTCTGAATACTCCTAAATAAATTTTATCGCAATTTTTTCTCAACATAGATGTTACTACTTTTGTTACAGTGTTCTGTGCCATAAGGCTGACCAGAGCCAGGATAATCATTCTCAGTTTTAGCAAAAGTACATTTATATAAGTATAGATATTTAAGTATGTAAATACACATAAATATATCAGAAAACAGGGAAAACAATGTATGATTTGAAAGGTAGAAAAAAATTATGTTTTCCAATGCATTTGAACTGTATTAATGTAAAAAATATGTTACTTGGAATAAAAAAGAACATTCATACAAAGAAATAAGTGATAGCTTCATATTACTTGCATACTGACTCACTTATAAAAAAATATCATTCATTTGTGGTATCCCCTGCTACAGGATATTACTGTGGCACGTACTGATTTTTCAGGGACTTTTTCTAAGAAGAGTATAATTGGATCAAAAGTACAAATAGTAACATTCATGCTTATGTCAAAATGACTACCTCTTGAATCAGTGAATACATTTCAGATCCTTCTAGAAGAAGAGAAAGACAGTTTGGGAGATAGAAAATTCTGAATTCTGTAACCCTGGTACTAACGCTGACTCATTCCACAACCTTTGTCAAGATACTTGAATTTTGCCTGTCATGGAAATAATGTTTAACTATCACTTTTAGCTCTTCTAATGATTAATTTTCTTAATGCTTTTAAGATCTTTTGATAATGAAATCTAAAGACTTAAGCATCCAGTGTGTTACGACAATTTTAGATTTCATTTCCTTCCAAAACATAAGGAACTGACCACCACTGGGACACAGAAAACTGTGTATCTTTTTTAGAGAAGTCACAGAATCCTAGTTTATGCAGCAGTTGTCAGGTTCCCTGCTTCCCCAGTGTTTGCTAGCAGTAAACTTCCATTATAGGAGCTCTTGCTATAACAATACGCATATGGCTCTTGAAATTATTAGTGTGACAGAATATGATGCAGATGTAGTTATACCACAAAGAAGTTGCTTCAGCAGTGACAAATTATACTGCTTGAGAACACATATAAAATTGAAAGGTAAACACCCATTTTCCCATTAAGGACTGGATGCAATCTTCAAGTCTGATCATCTTGCAAATCTAACTTTAGATCTTCATTTATCATTCCATAATAAATTCCACTCTAAAATTGGTAAAATCTTAACAAAAATTGAGATTTCCAATCAGGAGGAAAGAAGTTGTCACTCTTCCTCCCCATCCTGTGCGTTGGTATCATCAGAACCTGTGCCCATCGTTCAGGTTGTGAGGCAGTCGGGGAGTGTGAAAGACTGGTCCATTGTGCTTGGTGAAGTTAGATTTTTCTGCTTAGGTAATTAATGGCTGCCCTCTGAGCAACACTGGGCAATAAACAAAAGAGGAAAACTCAGGTACAGACTGGGTCACAATCCACTTTTATTCTACACTCCCACACTGATCTGTTCACAGTTTTCCTCTGTATTTTATTACTTTTCTAGACTGTTTCATCACAGCACAAACACTGAGTTTATCTCTCATGTGAGATTATCTTGTTATAGACAATCTGGTTATTGAATGTCCTCGACAAAGAACAATCTTGTTAATAGCTTGCCTGCTCAAAGACATGTCACTTCAAATCCATCTTGTATCTGGATCTCAGCTACGAATAAATGCCCTCATCTGCAGCTCCCCTTCCTCAGACTGATGATAGGTGTTCTGCTTTGGAGTCAAATGTCTTACAAAAGACTTACTCAGCTAGTGGAATTTATTTCACATAAAAACAGTTATACAGAAATTTTATCTAAATGATCATCATCTTTCTTTCTATAAACCTTATAGTTGCCATTTTTGCAGTTTTCCTTGAACACTGTAATCCATTAAATTTTGACTGAAGTGAAAACATGGATCAAAAATATTTCCTGCAGATCCACATGCAGGGAAAATCATGTGCATGTATCTTCTCTAAATCATTATCTGACATGGGGAGGCTTGTATATGTAGCTCAAATTCCATGAAAACTTCAAGTGTATGCTATTCTCTCTGCGTTCCCAGGGAAAATAATATGATTTAAAAATACCCTCTACCTCTTAGTACTCAGAACGCCTAAAGACAATGTGGGATGTTAGGGAGTTTTAGTGTCTGTGCTTGATTCTGTATGATTCTGGGACTGTTCCTCAACATTTCTGGTGAGACATAAACATCCTCAGTATTACCAGGAGCTCCTAAGCTGTGTAATATCCAAATGAGTCTCTGTCAGATAGTTTTTCTTTTGGGAATTCTCTTTGCGGGTTCTTTCTCATTAAGAAACAGTGGATGATAATGTCCTTCATCACAAGTTAGATAAAATACATGTCATAATCCGACCTAATAATAACAAATGACACATATTCCCTCCCTCCCACCCTCCCATCCCCTTCATGTTATAGCAGTGGAAGATATATAGAACAGGAAAATAAAATGTAATATTTATAATAGATATGTTTATGAATCCTACATTTTGAATCAAGATTTTTAAACTTTTTGGGAAGCTCTCATGTTTAACTTCAGTGAGTCCTGTGAACACTTCACTTCCTGTCTTACATAGTGCATCATGAGTCGGGGGAAGAGGCAGAAGATGTGATCTGAAGACAAAACAGCTTCAAATTTGGGAATGTGACTTACAGTCATTGGCACACCATCAAGAGGAGGTCCTGGCACACAGCAAAGGTAACAAATGCATCCTCTGAAGAAAAAGAGTATCAGCTGCTGCACAATGCATGAACCTCTGCAGAGAGACAGATGGAGGGTAAGTGCAATAGCCAAGTAGAGGAAATGGCAAGGAAAAGTTATATTGAAGAGTTACAAGGAAGGAACATGGCTGAACGGCTTTGCTGAGACCAGGCTTAACTCAGTAGCAGAACAGTTCATTAATATAGGAAACCTTGTTCAAGAAGAGGTTAAATGGCTGTTATAGAGGAAAAAAAAAATAAGGAAGGGGGGGTGGGGGAAATTATTTTGCAGAAAAAGAGAGAGTGACAGCAAATAAGCTGTTAGCTTTTCAAGAGCCAATATGAATAAAATTAGGCCTATTGAAAAAAAGACTTTTGCCTTGGTAAGTGTGCTTATGACCTCGAGTAGAGGAATGACAAGTATTTTAAATATTATTTTACATATGTCCGCAAATTCTCTTAAAGGTACATCTTTAAGGCAATAGATACCTAGATAGAAAAACATCCCCTTCTAGAGGTGATACTATGTTTTCTTCCAGCCTGAGTTCTGAAAAAGACCTACTCTTCTAAAGCAATATTTAAGCCACTGATATAAGTGAATAGGTTAGGCTGTTGTGAATAAATCCTTTTACAGAAGCAGTATCCATTGCATTTTTACTATGATTCACAAATTCATCACTCTTGCCTTTCAACATGCTTTTCAATAAGGGCTAACTAGATGGTGTTTCTTTATGTCGAGATGTCATCAATAGATCACAGTACAGACTGTGAATAAATGATTGAGGGGGTACGAAACCGAACATTGATGTTCAGTATTTTCCAGAGACAGGCCTTTGAGTACACTGTCCTTGGGTTAACATGTATCTCATATCCCCATAAAATAGACATATGAAAGATAGACATTCCCACCACATCTACCATGGTATCACCTACTATAATGGAAATAAAGAAGTGAGGTGTCGATACATTGGCATGTAGTTCAATAAGCACTTTAAATTGGTGTAAACTGTGACCACTGTGAAAATAAATAGCTTATCCTTTGACCCTGTCTCTGTCTCTGTCTGACCTGCTATTCCAGGACTGCACAATATCTATGGAAAAAGTTCACATGGTGAAGGATCATCAATGAGGATCAACAGGAGAACAGGGCTGCTATTTTTGATAACCTAAACTGGCTCAAGAGGTTCAAGAATCTGTTGCCTCATATGACATCCAGTGCAGGTGTGACCATCTTCTCAGAAATAAATTCTAAACATATGTTAGAAATTATTCCTTTATACCTTTGACTCAAAGCTTGCTGAAGGACACGGATGAAAAAGTTCCAAGGGCTGAGAAATGATTTGACTGAGAGACACAGATGGACAAGGCCAGGGGCAAAGAGAGAGAGATAAGCTGCAGATG
Organism: Excalfactoria chinensis; assembly: GCF_039878825.1. Classification (NCBI taxonomy): domain Eukaryota; kingdom Metazoa; phylum Chordata; class Aves; order Galliformes; family Phasianidae; genus Excalfactoria; species Excalfactoria chinensis. The sequence continues at coordinate 57,693,846 of NC_092857.1, read as the reverse complement.
AATGGCCGTGGAGCAGTCTTTTGTGTGGGTTTATCTCGAGGAAGATGGCCATCTCAGGGGGTGCTGCACATGACTCTTACCCAAGCACCCAGGAATGTCACATAGGCAGGAAAAAGGAGGATAAAAGAGGGATCAGCAACCATGAAGTTAGGTTTTCTGACATCGGATTCCTCACAACATGAACAAGAGAAGGTTTCTGACGTCAGATTCCAAATGACCTGACATCTGCATGCTGAAGAAGATGCCTGCATACTGAAGAACAAGGAAGGCTTCTGCCATCTGATTCCTCACAGCGTGATGCCTGTGTGCTGAAGAAGAACAAGAACATTTGCCACCAGATCCCTCAGTACAGACATCTTGCTCACTGATGGATTCTCCTGGACCTGCTACCTGAATTCTACATTCTTCTGGACTTACCCTGCGGCTTCTTTCTGCTACCAGCTTGCAGCCCAAGGTCTGCCTCACTGATGCTGCTCTCCTCCCCTGTGCTTTTGCCTTGGACCATCAGAACATCTTGCAACGGGACCGCTGCTGAATCCTTGTGGTGACTCTTCCCACTTTACACAACTCATGCCTCTTTCTATCTTTTCTATTGCCCGCCTTCCCTTCCCCTTCACCCTAAATTGTCCATCTTCCCCTTCCCCGTCTTCCTGATTAAGATTTGTAATAAACAGGTTGGACCAACATTTGAACCGTTGTTTTTTAATCTCACACTGGGTATCAAATCTCACACCGGGTATCCTATAAATTGGAGCGAGATAACATGGAGTTCTGTAATGAACATGAGAGAAAATGTCCCACCTCTGAATATATGTTTATCAAATAGGTTTTTGGCCTCAGTATTCAGTGACTATCAAGTAACTCCTAGTCTCCTCCTGAGAACTGGTAAATAAGGGATTTACTGAATATACAGTTTTTCATTTGTTAAAAAAATGCAGATAAAGAATGTCTGCAGCTGTCTGTGGAGGCAGTAGGATTAAGAAGGAAGACAGGTCATTCATGATTACTTAGTAGATAGATGTAACAAATAAATATAACAAATAAATATAACAGTGCAGTGGATTGCCAACTTCTGTTTCTTCTGAGAGTCTATCATTCATTGTTTCATAGATTTTTTAAAGAAGTACTGGGATTTACTGAATATCAACGGGAAATGTGCTAACAAAACTCCAGAAAATCTGCTCTAATTATTGCTTTAGACTAGACTAGATTATTTATTTATTTATTTATTTATTTATTTATTTATTTTATTTATTTATTTTTTCTTTTGACAGTAACCTCTTCTTGGTGTTTTGGTACTTTTTGATTTTGATCTGAACTTGGAAGAATGCATAGACAGCCTCATATGTGTGGAGAACAGTAATGAATAAAGAGCAAAATAATGTAACCAAGCATTTCCAATTAGTTACTTTCTTAGAAAAAATAATTTATTTTAATAAAATATTAAGTCAATCGATCTCTGTCTAGATCCGTGTGCATGCTGGCTGCTATTGAAAAAGGGATTTTGTATATGACATCTTACTCAAGAAATGTGCCTTTAGTAGACTTACAATAATATAGCTGCCCTCTTCTGCACTTTTTACTGCAGAAGCAAGAGAGAGCATGTTAACATTCTCTCTTGTGCTATAATCAATAAACTAATTAGCTGGATCTGGAACCACTAATATGATTATATGGCCACCAGCTATGTAACCTTACTTTCAGATTTCCTTTGCAAGGCTGACAGCTAGAAAAATATTTATTTACAAAGTGTCTACTTGAGAGAGAAGTCACTGAGATGCAGCAAACATGAAACGTTTTGATATCTTTATAGTCACTGCAGAATAAATTTTGTGTTGTTCCAAAAATCCTTATTTGCCATATTACATCCACATCATATTAATCAGCTGAGCCACTTCCATTATGTCTTCCCTTCTGTATTTCAAACACAAGCAATACAGAACAGAATTTTGAATCTTGAAAGTAGTAAAGTAAAAAGGGAAAAAAAATAAAATCAAAACAAACAGAAAAACCCACCAGAACTAAAAAATCTATGTTTACAGTTCCAAAAATGGAAAGGTCTGCAGGTACTCATATACAAAAAAATTAGAAGTTACTCTTGTGGAAAAAAAAAAAAAAAAAAAAAAAAAAAAGCTTGAAAAACACCATGGTTTAAGGCTTTACGGAACATATCATTGTACTCAGTGTAGGAGGTGAAGACAAGAGGCAATTTATTCTGCAGCTGGTTTAGAAATAAACACAGCAGCGGCAGATAAGGAGTGAAAGAGGGATAAATCCTCCTGTAGCAAACTTGATGGACAGACAGGCTGCCATTAACAATGCTGTTGCCTTTGTAAGTACAGAGTGATGTGGAGATACCCTGGCATTTATACTGTAGACATGGTCCTTAAAGATTTTACACCTCCAATTCCTTAGAATTATCAGCTATCTCCAGCCTGTCACTCATCCTGGCAATCTTAGATTTCTCGCTTGCAGGCCAGGCAGATTATTGACAAAGCAATCCAGGGTGATATAATACACCCTGACAAACAACAGTGAGGGGGATTGTGTTTACCACTTTCACTGCACCAATTCGGCTAAATTAATTCTTAACACTGAAAGTAAACTTTCTCTTGATAAGCATTCTCTTCCTGTGTGCTGTTTTGCTGCACCACCCAGGTTCCAAGTAGAGCAGCGGTGCATTTTGATGCATCTCTTTTAACCTTCTTGCCACTAATAGCAGCAAGAAGAGATTTTCATACAACTGCAAGTGAGCCAACAGCTATAAATACCAAACATGGGCATATGACAACATTAAACGGGGAAAAAAAAAGGCAGGAACATTTCAAATTCTCGCTCATTTCTCTGTCCTCATCTTGCCTACCGTTACTGAGACTGTATTACACACAGTGCCAACTGCAAGATCACATGTCATTGTGAGACATATCACTGATGGAAACATACAAAATAATATTGGCTGTTAGGTGTCTTTGTTTATTTTTAATTTTTCACCTTGCTTTTGCCCAAGGGCAATTTTCAGCTTTCAGATTATAAACTTGTAGCTGAAAGAAGAGAGAAAGAAAAGTTTTAAAGATCAGGCAGAGACCCTTATCAACCTTGACAGACTTTTACGCTGTTAAAATGCTGAATTGGTTGCTCAGACTTTTTTCACACAGAATAATTACAGCTGAAACATTCACTAGTTTAAAGCCCAGTGCTTCACCTATGATTCATGCAGTGTGTGACATTATAAATGTATGAGAAATATCATATTTGCTTAGTTACAATTATTTGTAAATTTGTTCTGTGCCAACTTCATCAGACATAGCAATGCTAATCCAGAAATAATTCATGTGCTGGGAGTTAAGTCATTTGCATGAGATGATGTTAATTGTAAAACAGAAGTCAAAATCCAAATTCTGACAGCCTTCAAAGGATGAAAGTGTTAGACAGAGGATTGTTATTCATTCTGGATTTGGGAAAACCAAGAAGACAAAACAAAAAAACCCAGACCAACCAACTAAACAAAACTCTTATCTGGAGATAAAATCTCTCTGGGCATGGAAGTCCTCTGACCAAATTTCCATTCAGGCTAACCATCAGAATCCATAAATTCAGGTCAGCCAGATGTTTTTAACCTTCTAAGTAGGAACTGTGCCAAAATAAATAGATTTGTTGACAACAAAATACACTATTGTGCTGCATACTACGTTATAAAACATTTCTGATGTTTAAAACCAACTTACGTGGATATCTAACCCTTTAACATAGTTCTATTAGGCAGCTTAGGTACTTTCAGATGGCTTCAAAACTGAATCATCACTCTTCTGATGAACTAACCAATACTTCTATGAATATGGAAACAGCAGAATTGTTCAAAATTACTTTTGTGTGTGTGTGTGCGTGTGTGTGTGTGTGTGTGTGTGTGTGTGTGTATAAAAAGTATGGAAGAGGGCTACAAATTTGGTTGTTAAAAGTTTGTTGTTATTATTGCTAATACTACTAATATTATTATTACAATTATTCCTGGCCAGTGTAAGAGGGAGAAGAAAATTTTCCACATTTTCCTTGATTTTAACTATTAACTTATTGGCTCACTGTAGCTTCTCACTGGATATTATTATCTCCGATAATCTTACTTTGCTGGTGAGCTTTTAATATGACCACAGTTATAAAAATATAAAAAATGCACAAAGCTCTGTGAAACGAAAGCCACTGTAACTGACTGCTACATAGACTTATATATTCAAGAATAACTACTTTATCAGAGATAATGATGGTTTTAACTGGGCTATGTGCACTAGTACAGATCTTCACTGGGTGCAGTATAAGAGGTTGAAAGATATCACAATATTCATATCTCTTGACACATAAGAACAAGCTATTCCACTGTTGGCCTATATATTTGTGGAAAACTGGGGCTGAGGTACCCAAAGAGGCATAGCTTACCTGTGGAGCTTCCCAGATTAGGCAGGCAGATCTGAAAACTCTCCCCAGTCTTATTAGTCATGCTTGGTCATATTAATTAAATAGTCAGAAAAATAAAATTCACGAACATGTTACGGTGTGCCACTATTGCTCAAGAATTATCATTTGATGACTCCTATCTAATCTGACTTATATGCTAATCATTGCAGGCTAGCACATCTGTGGCAAGTGAAATTGCACGGCTTTAAAATTCAGTTTTAATATTTAGGGGTAGATGAAGATATAAACAATTTGGAAATGGAAAATTTCAAATTTTTGTTTAGGTTCTGTGAACTGAAGTTAAGGGTTCATAAACATGGTATCATAGAATGTGCTACGTTAAAACGGGTCTTTTAAAAAATATACTTCACTTGATGACATCACTGTTATGGACAGCATGAACAGGTCAGGGTCTTTAAAAGTTCTGCTTCCTCAAAAGCAGAGAGTACTATGGGTTTTGAGCTCTGGGCAGTCTGAAGGGACAAAGGGCAAATATTCTTGGATGACAAAAACCCATGCAAATTATAACAAAGGAAGAATAACTGTGGCTATACTATGGATGCTGACAGAAAGCAAAACTGCCTGAATTATAACAATGATGATTTGTAATTTTAATTATTTATAAGGAGATGACAGCTGAGTTCCCAAAAATCTTTCTATTAAGAATTCTCAGTATAAATCTCTCTGATATACTGTAATGCTACTTCATCTCTGCTGCCAACTGTGCTGGAACGCATAAAGCCCCTCATTAGTTCACGCCTCCGCTTACACGGATTGCTTTAACAAAGGGATCTAGTGTGTGCTAATGACTCTTAGAATTAGGATATTACTATGGCAAAACAATAAATACCTCCTTCTTATTAAGATGATTTGGTAACAACTGCAGAGCTGCTTTGTATTTGCTGTTCTCTGCACTCATTTTGGTTCAGACAGAAAACTGAGGATGCACTCCAGAGAAACACATAATGAGGTCAGATGGAAAATCTTGTCTTGTTTCAGATATGAATTCAATCCATCGTCGTTTTTTGTGTGAGAGACAATATACACAGAAGGAAATGCTGCTGACATGTTTAACTTCACTGACACCAAGAATGTTTTCTCTTCAGCTGTTGCTTTTAATCTTCATCTGAAATACTGTATGTAGGATTAGAGTAGATGGCCATACAACTAGTTTTTATTTACCCATTTAACCTCTGCTTCTCATCTGGCACTCACTTAGCACCACTGCTCAAAATTCTTTTGATAATTTTGTCAGTTAATTCACATCTTGCAAAGTGCAGAAAAAAATGTGCTAGATGTAAGGTTGTCACCTTTTCTATTACCGAGCTGAACTCCTGGGGGGGTCTGTAGATTTTACAGGGAAAAGGGTGGGGGGAGGGGTTGAAAACTCTGGAAAAGAATACTGGTCTTGTAGTTAAAAACCAGGAGAACTGGAGTTCACCTGTCACAAGCAGGTACTTTGGTTCAAAACTATTCCCTAGAGCCATGCTTTGCTATTGAGCATAAGTCAGAACAATGTGTCAAGACTTGGAGCACAGCTCTTCAATGTCTAACACAACTATTAGAGAAAGAGCTAAAAAAAATTTGGTTGTCAGCATAATTTGAGTTTAAAATGATTTTAAAGGAATATTTAATTCCTAATTAGTCTATTCAGTGCATTATAATGTACATTTATATCCAGCAGTGAAGAAACCCAGGCTAACCTTTTTATGTAGCATACCTTGTATGCTATGTAACTGCCCGTGGAAAACAACAAGGACAGCTGAATTAGCCGTGGCCTTTAACATGCCCAGGCCACATTAGGGAAAGTGCTATACTAAAAAAAAAATGGATTTTTAATTTTTTTATTTTTTTTTTTAATGAAGTGCTGCACTTCACCAAAATGGACCATTTGTCAAATTCTACTCCAGATAAAATATATTTCACCTGTAAATAGTCCAAGGCTTTATGCTAAACTTGAACACTCCATTTTTAGCTCCCCTATGGCTGTTTTAATACTACCAAGGAGCCTCGATTTGTTGAGAATGTACCCTCTGGTTATTCAGGTACAAGAAATTGCATTACACACCTGTGTTATACTGAAGATTTTGCGGACCTGATAAGCAACGTGATTCTGCTCCACATCTTACCCTGGTAACCAAACCTCAGAACTACAGCACCATCCGTGTCTCTTACTGCATCACAGTGCTAAATTGTAAAAAAGGGAACACTGTTAGATGCTGCCAGAATGTAGATTACATCACTCTTAGAATCTGCGAGTAGTTGGTATATCTCTGCCACTGGAAGCCATAAAGAAAAGCGAAATACAACTCGAGCTTTGTCATCTCAGAACTGGGAAGCTCTACTCAGGTCAAGGGCTGAATGTCACTGCCCGTGATTTTCACAGCAGTGTTGCCCTGACTGCGGATCTACCAATTACAGATATTTTCAGGACCTCTCTGAACTTTTCCAAGTAGACTCTTTGCGAGGAGACTTAACTGTGAGCCAGAGCTTGAACTGGTCTAAATTGAGACAGTGGCACTGAACTTAAGTAGAGTACAAATGAAATGCTTTAGAAATGCTGATTCTGAAGACCCTTGTTACCAACCAAAATTTATACGGCATTAACAGTCACACTTTTATGTCTTAGCTAGGTGTGAAAAAAATATGATACAAGCAAGAACAGGCACTGAAGGAGTTCTTTTTATAGCATGATTAATTTTTAAGTTAAAATATATTAAAAATAAATGGCTCAGACATAAGTGACTACTATGAGAGAAATTACCACTCTGACAACATCTGAACAGAAAACATAAACAAACCACATGAATTTTGAGACCCTGTAGCATTTTTCTTACTAGAGGGAATAACTCCTGGAAGAAAAGAGGTTTGCCTGTCACCCTATTCAAAGTAAAACGTGAATTAGTACACTTAAAAAAGAAGTTGTAAACATATTGGATGTAGTGTGACATTGAAATAATTTAACATAAAAATATTAGTTTCTAC